>NC_056745.1:1244209779-1244307279 GCF_019279795.1 Protopterus annectens
TCATATAAAAGGCTGTGGAATATAAAACTATATAATACAAGAATACAAATATATATGTTAATGATTCTAAACTACATTAAAAAATGTATAAAACTAATTTGTATAAAACTGAAGAAATCTGGGGTATTATTATGTCATAATTTGCAAGCCCTAAACTTTAATTCTGGTTTGATACTGACAGCATCATTTAACCCTGGAAATTCAGCACCATTTAACCTACGTTGCCATTTGGTTTCGGCCCTCAGTAATTTATTTTTCCAATCCCCCCTTCTAAAATCTACCTGCACAACTTCCAATATACCAAATTTAAAACTTTGAAGGGGATTCACTTGGATGTGTTTAAATAAGGCATTCTTTTCATCCTTCTTGTTAATATTGTAGCAGTGTTCATATATCCTACAATTTAATTTCCTTTCTGTCTTGCCAATATAATAACAAGAACAGGAATTACAAATAGCAAGACAGACAACACCAGTTGTAACACATGAACCAGCTACAAAATTGACATCAATACCATAGGGACCTAAACTAACCCTAGGATTTTCATTAATGTACCCACAATAGTCGCAGGAACCACATTTGTGGGTACCTTTCTTCCTACTTTTCACATTAGGTTTGTTTTCCAAAATGTTTTTCAAGTGACTACCAACCCTATAGGTAAATAAAGGTTCTGGGCCTAATATATTAGAGAGATCTCTATTTCCCTTAAACATTGCCCAGTTGTTCTTAATAATCTTTTTCACCTTGTTTGATGTTTCACCATATGTAATGACCATAGCTTGGGAAAAATCCTTATATTCACTTTGGTTGACATTTCTGGTTTCTGCATCAGCCCCTAATAATGGTTTATATCTATCATTCCAGTCATTCATCACTTGATCCCTAATATTCTCTAC
The DNA here is from genome assembly GCF_019279795.1 of Protopterus annectens. Classification (NCBI taxonomy): domain Eukaryota; kingdom Metazoa; phylum Chordata; order Ceratodontiformes; family Protopteridae; genus Protopterus; species Protopterus annectens. The sequence goes on from NC_056745.1 coordinate 1,244,210,676, forward strand.
AAAATCTAGTGGGTATCCCCTATTCAGGAACATGCCCATAATGAGTTTAGTCTCTTCCTCTACCAGGGTCCTATTGGAACACATCCTTACAACCCTGACCATTTGCCCCTTAACTATATTTCTCTTGATATGGGGGGGGGGGGTAGTTACTTGAAAATTCAAGGCAGTCATTGGAAAAAGTAGATTTCCTATGAACCCTGGATTGAAATGAGTGGTTAGTAACATCCTTAAATATTTTTACATCAAGAAAGTTGATTTTATTACAATTACCTCTTCCCGTAAATTTAAAATAACCACATATAGTATTAATATAGTTGAGAAATTATTCAAAAAATGTATCCTTCTTCCACAAAATAAATAAATCATCTAAAAACCTAAATAAAGGTGCCATTCATTTCTGTAAGTAGAAGTAAAAACAAACTGATTCTCACACCCAGATAAAACTAAGTTAGCAAAAATAAGGGCACAGCTGTTACCCATGGCTACTCCTTGGACCTGTCTATAAAATTCCCCCTCAAAAGTAAAAAAGTTATTTTTCAACACTAATTCCATTAATTCTGTGATAAAGTTGATCAAACTACCACTCAAATTTGTTTTGCTTACCAAAACTTCATTAAAAAATTGTAGTCCTGCCTCATGGGGAATAGAGGTAAAAAGATCAACTACATCAATAGTGGAAAAATAAATATCTTTGTTAAAAAAATAATTCTTAATTCTCCTTAAAAAATCCCATGAATCAAGGAGTACATAGTTCAATGGGGCCAGGGCATGTTTGACCATTCGATCAATAAAACCCCCCAAGGAATAAGTAATGCTGTTGTGCCCTGAAATAACAAGTCTATATGGGGGGGGGGTTCTAAATTTGTATGAGTTTTGGGAATACCAAAACAAATAGGTATAACAGGATGCTCCACATGCAGAAAATTAAAAACCTCTTCATTAATGACTCCTTGCAATAGGGAGTCCTCCAAAAAAAAATTATCTTTCTATAGCTTATATAAATTTCATTCCTGGAGACAACTTCATATTTTGTATTATCATTCAACATATTGGTGATTTTATTTTTGTAATCAACCATATTTGCAATAGCCATACCCCCATCCTTATCCGGTTTCATAAATCTAACATTCCGGTTGTCCCTTAACTCAAAAAGTAGCTTTTTCATGGCCAGGGTCAAATTGTGTTTCCTATAAATGTGTGTCCATAGGGTCTTGAAAATCTCCTGCCCAGTAACATTTTCGAAGGAATGCAAAATGGGTAAAAGGGGGGGGGATTCCAACAACTTTTTTTATATATAACAAAATTCCTTTTGTTATCAATACTTGCTTTATCTCTATTTAAACATTTTAAATTCATTTTTCTAACAAAAATCCTGAAGTCAGTTAAAATTTTACTGATTTCATCTCTATTAGAAGGCACACAAATTTCATTCCCTTCATTAGCAAGTGAAAAAGATCCTTACAAATAGGAAATTCTGCATAATTAAAAATCTTGAAACCTTTATACAAAAAGACTATGTTGTCAGATTCAATCATTCCATCATCATTGGTTATCTTTGTTATCATAAACTACTGGTAACTGTTCTTCCTCCTGTAGGAGGGGTTTCTGTATTTGGGTCTCGCCCCACCTTCCCACCGGGATCCTAAAAAATCATGTTCCTGTCTAGCCTGATTTCTGTTGAAAATCCTTTCGGATCTTCTCAGGGGTGAAAATTCAGTGTCACATTCATTCCCTTCACTATTAAACCTGTTGAAGTTCGCATTTTCATTAATAAGTTGAGATGGGGCTGTTGTATTACCCTTAGTCAAATCCACTCCCAAATACGCTTTTGGGAAAGGCTAAGCCAAACTGTTTTTATATTCAAGTTCATCCCTCGATAATTTCTTCTTTTTTCTAAAAATATTGCTATTTAATTCATTCTCAACTTTATCAAAAATAATGTTATACCTAAAAGAATACTGGTTAAAATGTGCATCATCTACCACAGCCCTATTAATTTCATCAACATCCTTTAAAAATTCATTAATCTTTTTGTTATTAATATTCACAATAAAATCCATCAGTTCTACCCCATGTCGATCAAACATTTGAATAAGCTCTTCACATTCTGGATCACCCTTTTTTAACCCATTCGGAAATTTGAACATGCGAAGGCCCTTAGGGACCCGTTTATTGTTGATACATTCTCTTAGATATGAGTTATCGCATTGTAATGCTCTAATTTCATGGATTTTCATTTCAAGAGTCACTAACCTACTGTCCATGCCATTTTTGTCCATCGGGTTATTGTTGTTACCAAAAAACGAGTGTTCTCTTTTGGACCAATCCTTTAACCGATCAAGTGTGGGATTAAAATTGCTGATATCAGTTCTATTTTCAGAACTATTAGTACCATTGGTAACTGACCAATTTTCCATATTGTTCATCCCACAAACACCAACTCCTTGTAACCCAATTTCTTTACAGCATGACACAGTCCCAGTCACAAGCATTCCTCTGGAAACCATAAGTGTAACCTCTCTAGGGTTCCCCGGGTTCGTACCAGCAAGGTTACTGTTTTACAGTCGTTGAACTGCTCCCTGGAGCTCAGTAACCTTTTCTGTCAAACTCATGATCAGTTTAAATAAATTCTCACTGTTAATGCCACTTTGTTGTCCACAGGGAAGGGAAGGAGAGTCTATTTCCTCCATGAATACTGGTGAAAGCTCATTGCTATCCATGGTGTAAAGATGGGTCTAGTAGGCAACCAATGCACCCAAAAACACTTAGAAAACAAATACGGTGACAAAAGCAGCACAACATCCATGAAACAAAAAGCTGATTGAGGTGCCAATAACTAGTCTCCAAAAGCAGAAAGTAAAAAGATTTTAATGAACTAAACACAAATACTGAAAATAAACAATAATAGTTAAGCGCTTTCATCAAAATGACTTCATCAGAACAAATAACAATTTCAAAAGTTCTCATTTTATACAGTTCCTGGTAAATCATATGACCCAACCAGTTAAAATTTAAAAAGACAGTCATAACATTTCATATAAAAGGCTGTGGAATGTAAAACTATATAACACAAGAAATCGGTCAGTTACCAATGGTACTAATAGTTCTGAAAATAGAACTGATATCAGCAATTTTAATCAGACACTTGATCGGTTAAAGGATTGGTCAGAACCCAAAGTTTTTTTAACAACAACAACCCGATGGACAAAAATAGCATGGACACAGTAGGTAGTGACTCTTGAAATGAAAATGCATAAAATTAGAGCATTACAATAACATAGCATATAAAGAGAATAATGTATCATAAATGGTCCCTAATCCCTAAATTTGTTCAAAATTTCAAAATGGGGTAAAAAAGTGAGTGCAGAATGTGAAGAGCTTATTCAAATGTTTGATCGACATGGGGTAGAACTGATGGATTTTATTGTGAATATTAATAACAAAAAGATTAATGAATTTTTAAAGGATGTTGATGAAATTAATAGGGCTGTGGTAGATGATGCACATTTTAACCAGTATTCTCTTAGGTATAACATTATTTTTGATAAAGTTGAGAATGAATTAAATAGTAATATTTAAAAAAAAAAGAAGAAATTATCGAGGGATGAATTTGAATATAAAAACGGTTTGGCTTATCCTTTCCCAAAAGCGTATTTGGGAGTGGATTTGACTAAGGGCAATACAACAGCCCCATCTCAACTTATTAATGAAAATGCGAACTTCAACAGGTTTAATAGTGATGGGAATGAATATGACACTGAATTTCCACCCCTGAGAAGATCCGAAAGGATTTTCAACAGAAATCAGGTTAGACAGGAACATGATTTTTTAGGATCCGGGGGGGGGGAAGGTGGGGCAAGACCCAAATACAGAAAACCCTCCTACAGGAGGAAGAACAGTTGCCAGTAGTTTATGATAACAAAGATAACCAAGATGTGAACAATGACGGAATTATTGAATCTGACAACATTGTTTTTTTGTATAAAGGTTTCAAGATTTTTAATTATGCAGAATTTCCTATTTGTAAGGATCTTTTTCACTTGCTTATGAAGGGAATGAAATTTGTGCCTCCTAATAGAGATGAAATCAGTAAAATTTTAACTGACTGTAAGATTTTTGTTAGAAAAATGAATTTAAAATGTTTAAATAGAGATAAAGCAAGTATTGATAACAAAAGGAATTCTGTTATATATAAAAAAAGTTGTTGGAATCCCCCCCTTTTACCCATTTTGCATTCCTTCGAAAATGTTACTGGGCAGGAGATTTTCAAGACCCTATGGACACACATTTATAGGAAACACAATTTGACCCTGGCCGAGAAAAAGCTACTTTTCGAGTTAAGGGACAACCGGAATGTTAGATTTATGAAACCGGATAAGGGTGGGGGTATGGCTATTGCAAATATGGTTGATTACAAAAATAAAATCACCAGTATGTTGAATGATAATACAAAATATGAAGTTGTCTCCAGGAATGAAATTTATATAAGCTATAGAAAGATAAAATTTTTTTGGAGGACTCCCTATTGCAAGGAGTCATTAATGAAGAGGTTTTTAATTTTCTACATGTGGAGCATCCTGTTATACCTATTTGTTTTGGTATTCCCAAAACTCATAAAAATTTAGAAGACCCCCCATATAGACTCATTATTTCAGGGCACAACAGCATTACTTATTCCTTGGGGGTTTTTATCGATCGAATGGTCAAACATGCCCTGGCCCCATCGGACTATGTACTCCTTGAGTCATGGGATTTTTTAAGGAGAATTAAGAATGATTTTTTTAACAAAGATATTTATTTTTCCACTATTGATGTAGTTGATCTTTTTACCTCTATTCCCCATGAGGCAGGACTACAATTTTTTAATGAAGTTTTGGTAAGCAAAACAAATTTGAGTGGTAGTTTGATCAACTTTATCACAGAATTAATGGAATTAGTGTTGAAAAATAACTTTTTTACTTTTGAGGGGGAATTTTATAGACAGGTCCAAGGAGTAGCCATGGGTAACAGCTGTGCCCCTATTTTTGCTAATTTAGTTTTATATGGGTGGGAGAATCAGTTTGTTTTTACTTCTAGTTACAGAAATGAATGGCACCTTTATTTAAGGTTTTTAGATGATTTATTTATTTTGTGGAAGAAGGATACATTTTTTTAATCATTTCTCAACTATATTAATACTATATGTGATTATTTTAAATTTACGGGAAGAGGTAATTGTAATGAAATCAACTTTCTTGATGTAAAAATATTTAAGGATGTTACTAACCACTCATTTCAAACCAGGGTTCATAGGAAATCTACTTTTTCCAATGACTACCTTGAATTTTCAAGTAACCACCCCCCCCCCCCTATATCAAGAGAAATATAGTTAAGGGGCAAATGGTCAGGGTTGTAAGGATGTGTTCCAATAGGACCCTGGTAGAGGAAGAGACTAAACTAGTTATGGACATGTTCCTGCATAGGGGATACCCACTAGATTTTGTAGAGAATATTAGGGATCAAGTGATGAATGACTGGAATGATAGATATAAACCATTATTAGGGGCTGATGCAGAAACCACAAATGTCAACCAAAGTGAATATAAGGATTTTTCCCAAGCTATGGTTATTACATATGGTGAAACATCAAACGAGGTGAAAAAGTTTATTAAGAACAACTGGGCAATGTTTAAGGGAAATAGAGATCTCTCTAATATATTGGGCCGAGAACCTTTATTTACCTAAAGGGTTGGTAGTAACTTCGAAAACATTTTGGAAAACAAACCTAATGTGAAAAGTAGGAAGAAAGGTACCCACAAATGTGGTTCTTGTAACTATTGTGGGTACATTAATGAAAATCCTAGGGTTAGTTTAAGTCCCTATGGCATTGATGTCAATTTTGTAGCTGGTTCATGTGTTACAACTGGTGTTGTCTGTCTTGCTATTTGTAATTCCTGTTCTTGTTATTATATTGGCAAGACAGAAAGGAAATTAAATCGTACGATATATGAACACTGCTACAGTATTAACAAGAAGGATGAAAATAATGCCTTATTTAAACACATCCAAGTGAATCCCCTTCATAGTTTTAAATTTGGTATATTGGAATTTGTGCAGGTAGATTTTAGAGGGTGGGATTGGAAAAATAAATTGCTGAGGGCCGAAACCAAATGGCAACTTAGGTTAATGGTGCTGAATTTCCAGGGTTAAATGATGCTGTCAGTATCAAACCAGAATTAAAGTTTAGGGCTTGCAAATTATGATATAATAACCCCCCAGATTTCTTCACTTTTATACAAATTAGTTTTATACATTTTTTAATGTAGTTTAGAATCATTAACATATATATTTGTATTCTTGTTTTATATTCCACAGCCTTTTATATGAAATGTTATGACTGTCTTTTTAAATTTTAACTGGTTGGGTCATATGATTTACCAGGAACTGTATAAAATGAGAACTTTTGTAATAGTTATTTGTTCTGATGAAGTCATTTTGATGAAAGCGCTTAACTATTATTGTTTATTTTCAGTATTTGTGTTTAGTTCATTAAAATCTTTTTACTTCGTGCTTTTGGGGACTAGTTATTGGCACCTCAAGCAGCTTTTCATTTCATTGTTGTTGTGCTGCTTTTAGCACCATATTCGTTTTCTAACTGTTTTTTTACATATTTCTATATGCAGCTAAACAGCTTAATATTGGGTCCGCTCCCCTGCTGTAACCACTCGCTAATTATTTGTGTTCTGCACATGGCCATTCATCTAGCGACTCTTTCTCTGCTTGCCGCTCATCTAGTGACTCTATCTCTGCTCGCCTAGAACTCCTTTTACCAGACTTTCTTTTTTTCTTTTTTTATTAGACCTACAGAACACTTCACTAGTGTTTATCGCCATATACCTGGCTGATCATAGGTTACAGTGCCTTATCTGCCTTTATCTAATCCTAACTGCTCCTAACAGTAGTTTCCTCTGTCCCTCTCCCTTGTTGCACCTCCCGCTCCTGGTTAGCGTTTTTGCACGTGGCTACTTACCTAGCAATTCTATCCCTGCTCGGCTAGGCATAACTGTAATAGCCTTAGTTCATATTGCCTATATAGGTAATATTTGTAGCTTGATTATTGAGCTTGAGTTCTTAAAGACTGTTGTAAATACACTTTTACTGAAATAGAACTGCTGTGGTTTATAATTGTATAGAAGCTCTATATGAAGCTCTTTCCATCCTAGCTACATAATTGTATTTTTTCTATATAGATAGCTTGTTGACACATTTTATTCTAATTTCCATTGCTGAATACAATTGAATAGATATTGATTGTAGCTCTTCACTTTCTTGCTTCCTGATTGCATTTATGTATTGTTGCTTCCTGACTGCATTTGAATATTGTCCTCTGAATCCTTAGGTACCTGCATTTTTGTCCTTTCTAGATCTTACTATATACATCAAGGGTTTCTAATGATTAATATGGCTAACTCATATAACTGTGTATAATTTATGTGTCATGCTTTCCTTCTCATTACTAAGCTGCTACCTCACCACCTTTTCTCTTTCTTCATTTACCAGCCTGTGACCCAGCACATCCCTGTACTAAATCACTAGACCTCACCAACTGGAAGCCTCAACATATTTGTCCAAGCTGGAACCTTATCTATCAGCTCCTTGAGAAACCAGCCCACTACAAGACAGTGAAAGTATCTGTTACAACAGATCCTAGAACTTTGTGTGTATCCTAATGTTTAATGACATTGCTAGGTTAGACAAGTTTCCCTAGCAGGACTGCCAGCAGCCAATCTACCAAACCACTTATTCTCTGGTCTCTTAAACATTCCCCTACATCCAAACTCTCTCCCCCTCTCAGGTAGTAACATACCCCGTATCTCCATTACCAGACTCCCTGCAAGTGTATCTTTGAAGCGGTTTAGTGACTAGACACTAACTGGCGCCTCTCCTCTAACTATCTGCAATTCTATTCCTACACTCATCTGCTGTACCTTACCACTATTTTCCACTCTCTTAGTCATTGCTTCTCCTTAACTCACTCTTTCTCCCTCTCATACTGTCTCCTACACTTTTGCTCTATTGCTACCCTTTCTAACCTACAGCTAGTCTCACAATCCTATTCCCACCCTTTCTCACTTGTGACTTACCTGTTGAACTCACCTACTTAACTGATTGTTCTCCTGGAAAGTCCACTCTTTTGTCTGTACCCGCTCTGTTCACCCTGCGGGCTCACTCCGCTCCCTTACTCTACCCCAATTCCCACCCACCCCAGTGTTCCTACATTTATCCCTCCAATAGACACACCCACACCATAAATTACTCCAGTCATATTCCTCCCTTCATTTACACACCCATTCACACCTTATAACTCTTCCACCAATAATTCACCCATCTCCTACCTGTCTAATTAGTCCCTCCTACAAGAACTCCTCCTAACATACCCCTCTATACCTCCCTCCAACTTTAAACACTTACCTCTAACACTAGTTCAAATCCCACCTAATCATGTCCTACCTACTACAAATACCATTACTTATCACGCTCCTAACAACTCTATCTACTACTTATCTCTTGTCTTCCTATGAAAAACCTCTTAGCTACACCCTCCATATCCCATCCAAACACACTTTAACACCTACTATATCAAACCTACCTAACTTTCAAACTAGTACTTCTCAACCTACCTACCTAAGTGCTAAATTTCATAGACTGGTTCACATTAAATATAACAAGCTAAAAACTAAACAAACAATTAACATTTACTGTAAACCTCTCCAACCAAAATACTTTATATTTCTATATACCTTAAAAGATGGGGACATTCATCCTGATTCCGGCCCAACATCTATCCCTGCCACTATAAATAATTCCCAAACCAAATATAACACTTTTCCTCTTATCAACCCATCCAATTCACTCTCCATCGCTCATCTTAACATACGTAGCATATGCAATAAAATCCTTCATGTTCCTGCCCTCCTTGATGTCCACCAATTTGATATCCTCTGCTTATCAGAAACATGGCTAAAACCCACAATAAAAGATAGCAAAATTACACCTTCAGGCTATAGTATTTTTTGCGTTGACCGCACATTGAAAAAAGGTGGAGGAATAGCAATTCTCTATAAAGCACACATACAACTTACTACTATAAATCTTAACCTACCTCTAGACTTCAGCAGTGAAATAATTATCTCAAAACTCCAGCTCAACAAACATAAAACTATAAATATTATCTGCATCTATCTCCCCCCAGGTAACAGCATTAGTATACTTGAACAAATACTCAATTGGCTTTCCTCTCAACTCCCACAAGAAACCATAGTCCTTGGAGACATTAACATTGATTGGAATTCATGTAACAATATAAACCCCTCCAACCACATTACCCTTTATGGTTTCTCACAAGCTATTAATTCACCCACCAGAATCAACAAACTAAATAAAAAAGAAATCACCTTAGATTGGATTCTAACTAATAGCCCTCACCAAACTTATACTGCAGGAACCCTCCCACATGACCTTAGTGAACACCTGCTAACATACATAATCAGACATAAAACCAACCCAACCTTCCCTAACACTATTAGAACAGTTTGCAGCAAAAAGCATTTTAACCCTGAACAATTCCAAACAGACCTTAAACAATGTAACTGGTCTTCTCTAAGATCCCTCCCAATTAACAAAGCAGTTGAATACTTTAACTCTACATTCCTAACAATCCTGTACCACCATGCCCCTATGCGCTGTATTAGAATGAAAGCTAAACCTGCTCCTTGGCTCTCAAACAAAACTAGGCAACTAATCATCCAAAGAAACAAATCCTGGGCTAAATGGCGAACTACTAAGAACTCCACTGACCATCTAACCTTTAGATAGGAAAGAAATATTACAAAAAAAGCCATCATACTAGACAAAAATAATTACTACCTTCACCTACAACAATCCTCCCTTAAGAAACCTCAAAGGTTTTGGTCTTCTATTAATAAACTTACTCATCCAGGAGAGACTATTACCCCCAACCCCTTAGACATTAACCCTGACAATTTAACTGAAATAGCCAATGCCTTTAACTCTTTCTTTACCATTACTATCCAAACTCTAGCCAGCCACCTGTCCCCTGATATCACTAAACTACAAACTCCCACCTCCAAGGTCCCCACAATATTCAAATTAGAACCAGTACCCACATCATACATTCGCTCCCTTCTCCAAAAGCTAAAACCAACTACCCCCTCAGCTGACAAACTCCCATCAGAATTCCTGCAAATAGCATCTAAAGCCATAGCTTACCCCATCTCCATACTGATAAATAGAACCATAAATGAAGGTATAATCCCATCCATCTGGAAAATTTTGCACATTATCCCATTACACAAAGGTGGAAGCTCCAATGAAATGTCCAACTTTCGTCCCATAGCGCTGCTCTCCCCAATTGCAAAAATAATGGAAAAATGTGTCCACAAACAGCTAATGAACCACCTTCTCCATCACAACCTACTGGCAAACTGTCAACATGGATTTAGACCTTTTCACAGCACCTCTACTGCCTTGCTTTCCTTTACAAACTGTGCTCTCCTCTGCAGTCTTCGTTGATTTATCAAAAGTTTTTGACATGGTTAACCACCAAATCATTCTACACATCCTGAAGTCCCACTCACTGAATCCACTATCCATGAACTGGTTCACATCCTACCTAGAAAACAGACAGCAGGCTGTATTCTGGAAAAACACTCTATCTAGTGATCTACCTATCTCATTAGGTGTCCCGCAAGGCTCCATACTAGGCCCTCTCTTGTTTTCCATTTACATCAATGACCTCCACTCAGCCATTCCACTCTCCGCATGTTTTCAATATGCAGATGATTCTACTATTGTCTGCTCAGCCTCCTCTCTGGATGAACTTCACTCACAATTACAAAAAGCTTTCAGTATAGTAGAAAACTGGTTCTCCAACCGCTGCCTTTTACTAAACACCAAAAAAACTAAACTTTTATTCTTCACACCTACCCAAAAGACCACCCCTTTATACTTCACCCTCACATCTAATAATGGCACCCTTATTTCCCCTGATCTGACCACTAAACTCTTAGGAGTCATAATTGATAATAACCTCAACTTTGATCCACACATAAATACCACAGTAAAATTAGTCAACAGAAAATTAGTATCCCTCTATAGAATAAAACCATATTTAGCACCATTAGCTAAATCCACTATAGCTAGAACTCATTTACTCTCAACCCTTCTTTATGCATCTCCTATCTACACTAACCTCTCCAAAAAGAACCTCAACAAACTAGCTATATCCTATAATAACATTGCCAAATTTGCTACTAGCTCCCCTTATAGAACTCATCACTGTCTTAATCTAAAACAACTAGGCTGGCTTGAACTTCCAAATCTGATACAATTTCATCAACTCTCATTAACTCACAAGGCCCTTAATCAGACCAATAATACTCCCAGACTCTCTAGCTTTATTACACCATATAGTAATCTCAAAAATTTACGATCCTCAAACAAAATGCTTATGAATATTACTAAATCTAAAAACTTAGCAGGTGATTCCTTGTTCTCCAACTCGGTTGGAAAAGTATGGAATCAATTACCACCTGACCTTACATCTCAGACCTCTCTCTCACTTTTTAAAAGACATCTAAAACGCTACTTCAATAACCACTGGTTATGCTTCTGTTGTAACCCTGACTAACATTTTCTTGTCTCTGACCTTCTACCTTCTCCAAATACTAAACTTCTTAAATTACTTTAATATCCTTATCTCTCATATAAATTATACAAGTGTACTAGTAAACTATGACCTACTAAGATTTGTTCCTAATAAGAGTACCTTATTAAAAAAAAAAAAAATATATATATATATATATATATATATATATATTATTTTATTCTTCTATATGCTATAATTTTCTTTACCAATTTCTTTAGCTTACACTCTCTGTTTTAACTACAGCTGTTTAAAATTGTTTTTGATGTTATAATTATTGCTGCATAGGACTGTCTCTATGCTATTTTTTTTTGTTACATTGTATGTTATTTCATGGAGCTTTTCTCCCCGGGCCTCTACTGAAAATGGACATATATCCAGTTAGACTAGCCCGGTCAACAAATGTAAAATAAATAAAATAAATAAATAAATAAATAAATATAAAGTATCATAAGGATAGTATATAACTATCTATTTGGCTAATTACTATTTAACCACTTTTAACTTAGTATAATATGATAGTAATATCTATCAATAGTTATTAAACTATTTTGTATTAATACTTTTTTTCAAACAAGGATATATACAGTCATAAACAGATTTCTTAGATCTATTATGTTAAAAAAGTATTGTTGTCAAATATACATTCATTAATCATGTTTTGCTTCCTTTTTTACAAATATATATATATATATATATATATATATATATATATATATATATATATATATACGATATAGAAGATGGAGAGATATTTGTCTAAATCATTCAAATTAATCTCTCAAAATTCCTCTCAATGTAACACATACTGTCTTATACAGAAATGTAATATTCTACTAAAAACAATAAACAAGTGAAAATATAGCACTAAGCAGTCCAGAATTGCCCTGTTCCAGTGTTCTCACCATAGTAATCCAATAAAGAATACAGATTCACATTTCATCCTTTGAGAGAAGTGGACAAACTTGTCTTACAAATCTTGGAAAAATGTACTAATAAGTATAATACTGTCCACACATATTCAAGTTTTAAGTAACACAACAGTGAGTCCCACAAATCACTTTATGTTCATCTGTCCATGCATACCATAACACAAGCATCAAGAGGTCAGCTGTCATTAACTAATAGCAATTTTTATGTACAGGATCCGGGTGCCCAGCATACTTTGCAGAAGGAATACTACCCTTAGAGATAAAAAGGACATTTACATAACTGCATTTTCCAAAAACACATATGCTTAACAGATGAATGGATCAATGAGTGGATGTAGGCAAAAACCTCTAGGTATTGGTGCAGATAAGAGAAAAAAAATCTTAAAAAATAGAAAATATTTAGACTAGTGAATGTTATATATAAAATGAAGCATGCAATGAGGTACCTTACTACTACTATTTTCTCTGCTTTGATGATGTACAGTTGGCTTCTTGCTGGACATTAGCATTTTATTTTATCTAGAAACAGTAAAACAGCCCGAGTCTCACTGACCCTAATGGATGTTTCAGAATGTTGTCTAGTCTTCCCTACATTGATTTACAATTTACAATTCCTCTAAAGTCTGTGTAAAAACATAAAGGTATTATAAACAGATATGGTTATTGTCTCAGAAATGTCTGATTTACCAGAAAACAATAGGCATTCATAAGCTAAACATGGATTACCAAATCCACTGTTCTACTTTAATAAAGTTTTTTTTTTTTTTAAGTGTCAATATCAAACTTCAGTTGGCTGATCACACCTGAATGTAGCTTTACATGAAAATCCTAATGAAGTACAGCCTAGCACTCAGCATTCCCCTTGGGCCTTTGTGTTAAATATTGTTTTACTGTCTGCTTTAGAATTTATATCTGCTCTTTTCAGGCATCTGCACACACTGTACACAAATCCCTCCAATCAAAATATTCACATAGGCAAAGAAATCGCACAGCTGCTTTGGATGAATTGACAAGCAATATCACAATTACTTAAAAATGGAACTATGTAGTATAAGCAGTTTTAAGAGTCTAACAGAAAGAAAATGAAAAACACCTTCTCTAATTATTGTTCTTCTTTATCTTGCTTCTCCTGTACATCATGGGCTGTGCCCCGGGAGAGCTCACTCCCCAGTGTCATGTATGTGAACGTATTATTTCAGCTATTTCTACCATAATGGTATTATTCCCCATAGCTCTTACTTCTTTCCTCAGGAATTCTGGATATAGCTGAAAATAATGGGAAGTGGCAAATCGGGATCAATGTATAGCTATTACTTATACTTCACTTAAACTTTAATAAAGCCACAGGTATGAGTCATCACAGATTTGTTTGGCAATAAATGCAAAACTGTACTGTCTAACATTATCGATTTGTTTTGTCTGTGATTTATGAGAAAAATCAGGGACAGGGTAGAAGATGTAAGACAAAATTTAGATACATTTTGCAAAATCAGGTACAGTTGATAGGTATTGATTTCTGTATAAATCTTAACTTCTCTGTATACCTCTTAGCATCTTTGCTCATGAAATCTAGTCATAGCAAAAACAATGAGAATAAAATTAGGGAAAATATTTAAATATAACTCAGCATACAGTTTCTAAGCTGTAAGAAGTATGAAACACTAATGTCCAGCTTCATAGACTTCTCTAAAATCCTCAGTGATTTACCAATAAATCAAAAAAACATTATAAGGGACAGGGAAAACTGAGAAAAAGCTGGGATTCTGTAAAAGAAGGTATGAAAGTCAGGAATTTAATCCACAAGCAAACATTTTTGCGTGAGACAATGTGTTTCAGGCAGTGGGGAAAAACGGATAAAATAAACTGGAGCAGAAGTGAAAAAATTGTTTATTTATGTGGTTTATATAAAAGTACTTTTATAAATTTGAAGTAGAACACTATAAAATAAGGAAGTCAGTTCTGCAAAAGCAGTAACTCAAATGCACACTTGCTCACATTCACCCACACTCACACAGTCACACACTCTTGTAAACTCATACACATTTGGACTCAAGCACATATAGACTGCAAAGTTAAGATTTGTCCCTTTTCTGTACAAAATATTGCATTACTCATTTTCTGCCATATACGTTGTAAACACACTTTGTACTCATAGCATAAAAGTTGCAGGCTTATAAATTACTCATAAAACAGCAGCAGCTAATTACTGTACTACATTGCAGTTGATATGTTGCCCTCTCAAGAATATTATGTACGATGACAGAGAATACAAGTCACTTCTCGGCTTCTGCCGAGCTTTCCACTTCCTGTATGTGCTTGTCCATTAGCGCTGACATCATCTGGGAGCATCGCACATCCAAGAATGTGAGAAAATGTTAAGGAGAAGATTTCTTAGCTGGTAACAGGGTCCGAGAACGGCTGAAGCTCACGGATGATCATCTCAAGGTAATTATTGAGTAAAATAGCTTCTTATATGTAATCCATGGGAAAATCAGTTTAAAATGTTAACAAGTTTTTTTTTCTTCTTCTGCTCTTATCTTTACGGGAAAAATAACAGTATGAGCTTTGAGAGCCCAAACCAAGCAGATTACATTGTGTAAAGCATGTATGACCAATTCCATAGAACAAGTTAACCAATGCATTTGAAATGATATTAAGAATAATCTACACAGATCTGAACCATAGTCATAACATTTCTTTTTAAATCTTTAGACACCCAAAAAAACCCCACATATAGATAGCACTTCCCAAACACATACAGATAGCATTTCCCAAATATATGCTTGTCTATTAAAAGCCATAACAAATGTTCTCTTAGATTTATGTCTGTAAAAGACACTATACATAGGGGATTAGTTAATTATACATAACATGTTTTGTCTTGATGTTATTAATGTATTAGAGGTGTCTTATAAAAGCTGTTATATGAATATTTAACTGTATTTTGGCTATATCAAGTTAAATAATATATTAAGACCTATAATAATTAAGTTATTACTATATTTTGGGAAAATACCATACTATTATGATTTATACTATAAGGGTAGTAGTGATTGCTAATAGCAGATGAATAATAATGTTTATCAGTGAGAAAGAAACGTTATATGCAGTAATATAATGATTAATATTAAAATTTTGAAATAGATGTAAACCTTATATATGCTTAACATAACAGATGAAAAGATGAGCTTATCTTGTAAATAGATTATAACTGTATAGATTTGCTAACAGTTTAAAGTCCAAAACAAGACATTGTATTAGAAAAAAATGTCTTATGTTCATTTACTTTTCAGTCTCTTTTGTTTTTCATTAGTTTTCCATGTGGAATTAGATGCCAATCTTTTAAGAGATGAATTAGCCCATTCCATTTCTTCTAATTTTTCCAATATTTTATGATTTTTAACAAAGGACAGTGCATTATCCAGATCATCAAACATCTTGGGACCCTCTGGAAGGAAGACTTCCAACCTCACAGGGAATAAAAGGTGAGTCTTTATTTGTATTTTCTTTAGTTCTTTAGTCAGTGGTAAAAACACTTTCCTCTTGGTAATGACCTGTGTAGAGTAGTCATTGTCAAAATGGATTTTTGACTCATTGTATTTTAGTGGAGACGTAGACCAAGCTGTCTTTAATACCAACTCTTTATCCGACGAAGACAAGAATTTTTCAATAACTGATCTGGGTTGCTTTTTGTTAGTGCTGTTTACTGCAGTTAGTGCTCAATGTGCTGTTTCTATTCCAAAAGACAGAGCTTTTGGTAAGTCAAGTGTTTTAGGTATCCAGGTGTTAAGGAAAGTAGCCATGTTATTGCCCTCAATTTTTTCAGGAAGTCCAAAAATCTTTAGATTATTTCGATGGGATCTATTTTCAAGATCATACAACTTGCTTTGTAACATAGTATTTTGTTTTTCAGTATTGTTTTCATTCTCCAGAATTCTGCCATCCATGTCATTTAAGGATTCCTCTATATTAGATATTTGGATTTTCTGTAGCTTCAAATCATTATGTAATAGTTCCATTTGTTTAGTGGCTTTTTCTTTAAAGTTGTCCATTTTTGAGTCAGTTTTGTCATTTTTTTTGTAGTTAAGTCCTGAATGTTGAATATTAGACCTTGTAAGTCTCTTTTCATACTGGAGTCCTGACTGCCTGTCTTAGACTGACTCATGTTGGAATTCTCTTCAGATGAATTGTGATTTTTGCAAGTAGATTTTTGACTGGAAAATGTGTCCACTTTCATTTTTTTTTTAATTTTCTTGTAAAAGAAGTTTAGATCTGAGATACTGTATAGAAAAAAATCCAAGTTTTCTTGTTTAAAGGACAAAAATCCAGTAAAGAAAATTATCTTCAGTGGAGTTGCTGAATTCTGCTGCTACACAGTACTCATGCTAGCCACATCCCCAGACCACTTCTTGAGGTGCTTTGCAGTAAAGGTTAGATGCAATGGCCTTTTATTAGTGGTTTCTGAGCTGTCCAAAATGCAATTTAAATCCCCCCTAAAATTAAATTTCCTTTATAATTATTGATAAATAAATCTAAATGCTTTTTAGCAGTTCCCACACTCATGCCTGGAAACCAATATAGATTTATAAGGTCCAGATTCTATTATTAAATTTTATTATAACAAAGAATTTAAGGCCTTTTTATCTTCATACTTATGAATGATTTGTGGGTTAACAACATTTTTTCCAAAGTATCGTAACTCCTCTTGTCTTAGATTTATATGAGGAATGGGCTAAAATTAAATAATCATTTGGGCTCCATATATTGTTATCTTTAGTGTTGAAATATGTCTCTTGGAGAAAGACTACTTGAGCTTTATTCAATTTTAAATATCTTATTATGTTTGATCTCTTCCCTGGGTTGTTCAGTCCATTAATGTTTAAACATAAAAGTGATAAATCCATGTGAGATTTTGGATGAAGTTGTAGATTGAATATAAGTATGTTTTCCTCATCACCCAATCTCTCTCTCTCAAATCATATGTGAGGCAGATATTAATATATGCAGATGAGATTTTCAAACCGGTTTCTTTTACTTTCAAATGCTTAGTGAGTGCTAAAACAGGCCTGGAAAAATACATTTTGAAAAATGTAGTATAAAGCATAGTAAATCTAAGACTGATAAATTTCCATTTCAACCATGGAATGAATAACATTTCTAGTCCAATAGATAAACATTGATCCATTGGACTAACTTTCTTTCCTCAAAGAAAACACATACAATCCCTACTGAGCTCTAAATAAGAATTAACAGAGACTTTTTTACACATTTCTATAAGTTGAGATAGCACAAATATAATTTCAACAATTAATTCTCAAATATACTTAAGTTACAAAGTTCACTTATGTAAACTTGAATTCGTTATTAAAACAAACTGACTGTCATATAAATCTTTATATATACTTTATAAGGAATTGATATTCTATTTGTCAGGTATTTCTTCCTATCAAATATATATCTAAAGTGAGCCTTTCTATAACTTTTGATTGGAATATCACTAGTTTTATTTTATGACTAGTATTTTGAAAAAAATTATAACTTGTATTTACAGATCATTATAAGAGATAGATTTAAGCATTTTTCTTCTTGTATATCACTCTAGAAGGAACAGATGTACACCTAACTTGCAGATCTATTGTTTTGTCTAAGGTATTCAATTGTGAATGAGAACACATAATAAATAAGAATAAAAATAATAATAATAAACATCATTGGTTATAAAAATATATCACCATAAAACAACTTGGGTTTACTATTTCCTGACACAAGTACAACATAATTAATAATTCCCATAAACTCAGAACTTTCAGCATTAGACAACTTATATTAAACATTTTTGAATATCACCTAACAGTATTGACAGTTATTATTTTTAAATGTAGCAAGGAAACCTAGACATTGGGCCTTTCATAAGTATGTGTTTCTAAATATAAAACCTTTTCTGATCTTTATTATGTGATAAGTAGTTCTAGTCAGTTTTCTTACATTCATAAGGCCTATATTTCTAAAGGACGGTATCACTATATTGCCAGTAGCTTACTGCATAATCAATTTCTGTTGTCAGTTTTACTTAAATTTCTAATTAACAGGCTGAAACAATTAGGTAGTAATTTTATCATAAGTCAAAGCAAACAAAACAATAATATACTACAATTTAGTTTTGTTGCATATATCCGTGTAAAGCATCCATGGTGAGCAAGGCAAATTAGAAGTTCAGTAATTAGGTATAGGATGACCCTGTCCTTTATAATGATGCCATGAAGTATAGAGAAACTATCCTGAATAAACTCAAAGGAGAAAGGTAGTAATTCAGGTTATTTACAATATATGTTACTATCATGTCATGTTATGACTTAATGAGTTCTATATATTGCTCAAAGAATGCATAAAGTAAATATCTACCCCCTTAAAAAATCTATTAATTTATCAACAGACAGCTTTAGCCAGCTATCCTGTTAGTTATGATCATACAAACTTGAAACAACCAAGTTAAGCAGAAGCAACCACTAATCTTCCTTACTGTGAACACTTATGTCAATAAGTCACTTAACAAAATGTTCAAGAATAGATAATTTGGAAAAAAAATGCTAATATATATATATATATATATATATATATATATATATATATATATATATATTTTTTTCCGTTGCTTATATTAACTTGATGTGGACTGTGGTGTGATATACTGAAAATAAATAACCAAAATCAGTTACTAAAATAAAATTAGAACAAGGTGCAACCTTCTGAAAACATGCATTTTACAAACTTTGACCAAAGAATACAATGATTACCCCTGTCTTTTACATCAGATATACTGAAATAGGTGTCAGACAGGCAATTTAATAATCCAGTCTAACTTACAACTTACAATTACATACACCTTGTTACTCCAAAACATTTTCTATGTTGTACATGTTACTGTTCATTTTAATTAAGTACAGGAATTCCTATATGCACCACTATAAACTATAAACATTCCACAATATAGTTATTATAATTCAGTAAAATGCATAACTGAATCCATTAAATAAAAAGTCATATTTTAATGCATTGTTTCCTTAAATGCAGATAATCATAGAGTGATTGTATAAAGCACTTACTTATATGCTGAGTTTCTCTGTTCACTTTAATTAAATCTCAAGTTTCTGCTGCTTATAGTGCATTAAATTGGGTCTATATCAGATAACAGAACTTTTAATAGTTCAAATCATTAAACATCAAACACGTGATCGAACTATTAAAAGTTTGAATACCTAATAAAACTATTATTTAAACAAAAAAAAACTAAAGGGTGTAAGCAGGGGGGCAAGCCCCCTGCACCCCCCACACCCGCTGCTACTTAAATATACCAATTCCGAGATCGCACTTTAGTGCAATACAGTGTGGAAATGGGAGATTTCTGTTTCCTACATTGTAGCACTATCTCGGAGTTGGTATATTTAAGTAGCGGGGGTGGGGGGTGCAGGGGTGCTTGCCACCCTGCTTACACCTTTTAGTTTTTTTTTTATTTGTTTAAAAAAATAGTTTTATTAGGTATTCAAATTTTTAATAGTTTGACCACTAGTGTTTGATGTTTGGTGATTCTTACTATTAAATGTTCGGTTATCTGATATAGACCCCATTAAATTAGTTTTCATTTACACAGTCTCGCTATAAATGTTTTATAATGATTAAATTTATTTCTATTATGGTTTCCCATGCATCTAGATGCTATTTACTTCATAGGGGGACCAAAATATTCACTATGTGCTTGGGAAGTACATCTGCTAAAAAATTCTCCTTACTTCCTTTCAAAACAGTGAAAGAGGCTTCAGCCTGAACAGCAGTAAATAAGCAAAAGAAGAAGAGCTTATGGGCCCTCATGAGGTATGTAAAAAGCTTCACCTCTTTGCTAGAAATTGAATATTTTGATTTTGAGTGAAAAAGAAAGGAAAAATGTTGAAAATTAAGTGTATGAAGTAAATGAAGCCAAGTAAAGTAAAAAGCTCTTTATTTACAGTTATCAGTTCTTAAAGCATGAAAACAGTATAATAATCACTTCTATTGTCTTGGGAAACATATTTTATAGGTTTATAGGTTCATAGGATGATATTAGGCTAGTGACCCAGAGGCTCTTATAAGCCTAGCTATGAATTATGCCCATGTTCCTTCAAAGTCAGCACCTGTTTCCCCTGTTCAGCAGGGACACAGGTGGGATCCCAGGAGTGTATTCTCTGTTTCCCATCCAGTTATCCAGGTTCCTCTTAAAGAGGGCTAGAGAGGTACTCTGCTTGGCATGGACAGGGAGTCTGTTCCACAGATGGAATCTTTGGGACACAAGTCTATCCCACCAACAAGTTCTATTAATGTCACAGACCAGGTTAAGGCCTTTGCGTGCAGGTTGTGTGAGTGGAGTTTGTCTTACGGATATGCAGCAATTCCATCAAGGCTGGGTCAGAAATGGCCTTGTATGCCAGACACAGGTCACCTATGAGCAGTCTGTATGAGACTGAGTAGAGGGACAGGGCTTTTAGCCTATCTGTATAGGATAGGTGTTTGAGACCCTAGATTTTCCTGGTCAGGAACCTCTGTGGTCTCTCCAACTGCTGCATGTGCTTGGCAAGGTACATGCTGAAAGGGGCATTGCACTCGATAATGGGTCTGAAAAGGGAGGAGTACAGGGATGTTATGACCTCCTTGTTCCTGGATGAAATACTCTTATTTATGAGGTGGGCCATGTAGAATGCCTTCTGTACAATGGAGGCAACATGAAGGTCAAAAGTCAGGCTGCTATCAACCTGGGTGCCCAAGTTCCTCATGACTAATTGCATCCTTACTACATTGTTATTAATGTCATAATTAGTGGGGATGACATTTTCCTCAAAGAGGATAATGATGCATTTCTTGGCATTCAATTTGAGGCCATGCTTCTGGCACCAGTCATTAGTTTGGGTAAGGACCTCTTGGAGGATGTTCACATCACTAGGGGAATTTAAGACAGTGCCCAGATTGCAGTCATCTGCAAACTTGGTCAGCCACAGATCAGTGGTTTTGGCTTGCACCTCAGAAAAATATATCCCAAACAGTAGAGGTCCCAAGATCGATTCTTGGGGTACACTGCTTGTTACAGGTCTACTACTAGAGGTGGCATCCCCTACTTTGACTGAGTGGGTTTTAAGAAGAAGAACAGTAAGGTAATGTTTAAATTGCAGGTTAGCAGTTTGGTGTATAGGAATATTTTTCCTTCCCCTTTCCAGCATTCTGATTGCATATAATTGACTTCTGTGTATATGATTACCATATTTTAAATTCTCTAAAGGGATCAAACAATAAACTAGATATTTTATAAAAGTGACAAGTTAAAGGCAAAGAGAACAAGCATTATGTTAATCAGTGATAGATGTTGCTTCTTATGGCAGTACTTGGTTAAATAGAAAGGAACCTTTACTAATATAAAACACACACACACACACACACACACACACACACACACACACACACACACACACAGACATGAACACACATACACACTCATTTTAAACTGTTTAAATAAAACGGTGTTGTTTAGTTATAAATCTTGCAGAGTTATTGTTATGTCAGATAGCATGAATATGAACATTACTGAGAATGTTTTTTTCAGCATTTAGTGGTTAATACTAAACATTAGCAAGTTATTTAGAAATTTTAAATGTTAAATACCTGCTTCCAATAATAATAGGATGAATGCATCTGTCCATCATGTTGCTAATAATAGGTTTGGACCTTGTTATTTGTTAATAATGATCAGATCAAGTAGAATTAAATTTGATTATGACATAATAATTAATACATAAATCATTTAGATGTTGATACTTTGAGATAATGAATGTTGTTAGCTGTTGTGGAGGCTATCTTTTGTTTCTTCTTTTTGACATCCAACCATTATTCTTTTCTGGGGATCTTTTTAAGGAAGGAGTAGAGCAGTCTATTTCCTCCAGTATAGTTATGTTGTTTTTTTTTTTGGATGAAAATGGAAGCTTCTTCTATGTTGTTAAAAGTTCTCACTTCATTAGCCAGAGTGATTTTAATTTTTGCTGGATAGGGTAGTTGTGCTTTGATGTTATTCTGCTTGAGTAGTTTTATAAGTGGACAACATTTCTTCCTCAAATCAAGCACTCTAGTGGAATAGTCATTGTCAAATCTAATCTGGCTCTGCTTATAACAAACTTTTTCTCCAGTCACTAGTTCTTTGTCTAAATAAGACATGAATTTTATTACAATTGATCTGGGAGGGAATGAAAGTGATGTTGGTATTGACTTCCCTATTGCTCTGTGCTCTTTCAATTCCAAATGAGAAACCTTCCTGTAAGTTTAAAATTTCTGGTATCTAAGTATTTAAAAAAGAGATAATGTCCTTCCCTTCAAATTTTTCAGGTAATCCAAAAATTATATTATGTAATTCTTTCCATGTTTTCCAGATAATCTATTTTGTTGAATAGCCAAGTATTCTGTTTGAGACAGAATCCAGTTTGAGTATCATCTTCTGTTAATCTCCCATCTACATCAATTAAGGATGTTTCTATATCAGTTATTTTTAACTGATGTTGTTGGACCATTTCTTTAAGGACATCTGTTTGCTTCTGGCAGCTTTCTTTGAGGTTTTCTAGGTTTTCTTTGAAGTTATCCACTTTTAGAGATGGTTCCTGTAAAGTGGTGGACACCAGCTGCAGTTCCTTCTTCAGAGAAGATTCAGAGTGTAAGTTCTTAGTGCTGCTTATTTTTCAAGGTATAAAGTCTCCAGTATAATTTGACAGGAAAATATCTATAAAATGTCACCAAAGTCACAGGTTCTGAATAATTATCAGTCAAATTTGTTAAGTTTTGTTAGGAAAGAATAATTATTTTCCTGTGTTTGTAATAGTTTAAGAAAGCTCTGAAAATATGCTGCTTTCAGTAGAGAATCTTGGCTCTGCCCCCTAATCCCTTTCTTTCTGACAAGGATGGGAAGGAAGGTTTTTGCTAGATATGGGGGAAAAGGTGCATTCTTCTGCAACATTTGTTTTAGAATTCTCAGCTATCAAGCTGATATGTTGCAGTTTATGCATGCATCTTGTGAGAATATGAGCAATGTTTGGGCTTCTATTTTCCTTCCTTGGAGAAATCTGCTTTAGTTAACATGGTTGCTTCTGTGTCTTAAGTAGTTACCTACTGTTTGAAATGTGCAAGTGATTCTGTTGATGCCACTTCAAGGGCTGTGCCACTAGAGCTGTTATGATGAGGTTCACCTGGTTGCATTCTCAAAAAGATTCCTGATGATATAAAAATGAAATTTTGAATTCTCCTTTGGATACAGAGTTAGTTTTTGGACCATCTGCTGCAGAGGTCCTTGTTAGCAGTGATGAGAGAGTTATGCTAATTTATGAGATTTCTTAGTTTTCCAGCCTTCCTTCTCAAGTAGGCCAAGGAATTTAATGTTCCTGTACTACCATATTTGAAAGGCAAGCTAAGCTGACACATCAAACTGCTAGTAAGAAAACATTTAAATAGTTATGGTTGGGTGTTTCTACAAACTAGAAGAGCCCTCCAAAACTAGGACAGTCTAAAATGTCTGTGTTACTATTTACACACCCCGGCAAGCCCTAAATTCATCAGAGTCACATTGGACAGTGTGAGCCCCTTCCTCTCTTTTTTTTTCAAGAGATTTCCTCTTGTTTGTGAGACTTAACATTATTTTCCCATCTGCCATGGAGCATTGGCGCTCTCTGTCTCATGTTGTGTTAGAAACTCTCCATCCTCCTATTTTTAAATATTTCTGATTCCAAGTTCTAAATATTATCCTCTGTCTTTTTGTTATCCATAATTTCCCATTTGAGTTTTCTGGCATCCTTAGATTTAAAAGATGCATATCATCGCATTCCATGATCCACATTTCAGAAGTTTTCGGTTGTTTTCTATGTCTAGATCACATTATCAGTTTCAACGCATTACCTTTTGGTATATCCACTGCCATAAGGGTACTTACAAAGTGTTTAGCTCCTGGGATAGCCTACTGCAGACTGCAAGGTGCTCAACTTTTCCTTATTTACATGATTCACTTCTTTGCAGAGTATTTTTCAAGGTGTCTGAAATCTCTCACTTGGGTTAGGGATCTCCTACATAGACTGTAATTCCAGGAGAGTATACCAGTACCTTAACTAATTCTTGTAGTATTGTTATTCTGAGGTGTCTCTGGGACATCTCGGTTCAAAGATCTTTCCATACATATGTAAAAAAAGTATTTCTGCATGTAGGTCTATTCCTGAGTTTTTCAACTTAGACTATGGTCTCAGCTAAGGAATTCCTCAGGATTCTGGGTCTCTTGGCACCTTTGATTCTCATGATACTGTTTACTATAGTCCACATGATAAAACTAAATAATCATCAGCAATCTCTATGGTCCTAAAATCTACATCCCATGTGTTTTCAGTTTCCAGTATTTGGGGTTTGTAAATAGGGAGATTTTTTGCTGGCAACATCATATTTTTCAAAATTCAGGTCACCCATTCTCCTTCCCAGCTCCAGCACAGTCACTACAGACACCTCAGACTTTGCCTGGAGAGCAGTGTTTGTTGGGATAAAAGTGCAATGTCCATTGATATTTATAAATGTTTCCAACTTTCACATTCCTATTTGGTCTCTGTGACCTTTACAAGTGTTTACAGACAACTATACAGAGATGTAGTACATAAACAAACAAGAGGGAACCAGTTTTTTTCCTCTATGCAGACTAGCCATGGTAGCCTGGGATATAGCTTTTCAGCATAATTTTACTATACAGATGTTTTACATACCTTCAGTGTAAAATTGTGTGGCAGATAAGCTCAGCAGGACCAGGACAGATCCTCACTAATGGAATTTGTATCATCGTGTCTTATAAGATTTGATTCTACTGTGGGAATACCTCAAATGTATATTTTTGCCTCCACTCTCAACTATCAGTTTGATGAAATTCTGCTCCAGGTCCCCAACCTTGAATGCCTGGAAGACAGTAGCTTTTTCTTTTCATTGGACTTGAACTTTTCTGTATGTCTTTCCACCCTTTAAACATATTATCCAAGCTCATTCTGAAGATTCAGATGGACTCTCTAAAGATCTTTGTGGTGACACCCTCATGGCCCAGAGAACAATGATTTTCTCTTCTTTTGTTACAGCCAGTGAAATTACAGACTTGATCTACTCACACAAAATCAGGAGTGCTTGATACAACCTGACCTTAACAACTGTAACTGCCTGAATGATAGAATCTTAATATCTTTTAGGCACCTTTTTAATGATGATGTGGAGAAGGCATTAAAGGATGCAACAAATTATTCTACTACAAAATTTATTAATAACTGGAAAAGATTTTCTAGTTGGTGCCAAGACAGGAATGAGTACCCATTCAGGGCTAGTTCTTCTTCTTCAGTTCTTTGATCCTATGGTTTGTCTTACTCCTCAAATAAAGTTATTTTTTAGCCATTTTGCACATCTGGCCATGGATCCCTTTCTTTCAATGCAGTTTCATGTAAAAATGTTTTTGAAAGTGGTGTTGCATATAAAGCCTCCTAGAAAACAGATAACTCCTCCTTAGGATCTTAATTTTGTATTAGGAAAAACAAATTCTTGCTCCACTCTAACCAGCTCATCAAGCTGACTTGAGGTTTGTGACATGGAAAACAGCCTTACTTATTGCTCTGACCTCTGCAGAAAGAGTATCTTGAATTACAAGCTATTATGGTAGGTCAGCCTTAACTCATTTTCCACAAAGGTATGGGTTCTTTAACTGTTCCTTCATTTACTCCTAAAGTGGCACCCGAGTTTACCTTAAGCAAAGTTATCCATCTCCCTGTTTTCTTTCCAGAACTTAAAAATGAGGACCAAAGGATACTCCATACCTTGGGTGTCCAAAGGCAACTCATGTACATCTTGACAGAACAAAATCTTTCAGAACTTCTGATCAGTTTTTCTTTTACTGTGAAGGTAAGAAAAACAGGAAACTTGTCTCAAAGCAGAGTATTTCCAAATGGTTGTCTCATGCATCCTTTTGCTATAACCACCACAAGAAAATTCTTCCAGGCAGGGTAAAAGCTCATTCTACCAGGGCCATAGCTTCATGTGTTGCTTTTTGGAAAGGGTTAGATTCTAGAAGCATTCTAGAGGAAGTGGATTTCTCCTCTGTATAAGCTTTTACAAAGCACTAGAAACTAGAAACCTTCTCCAGGTCAAGGACAGATTTTGCTAGGACTATTCTTTGGGGATTTCTGGACTCTCATTCTTTTTCCTCCCAGTCATGTTATGCCACGGTAATCTACCAGTATAGCTTAGGCTACTGCAGCAATGATCATTCAAACAACTACTGTTATAGTGAGTTTACTTTCACAGCGGTGGTGGTGCTGTGGTAGCATTGTCACCTCACAGTAAGACGCTGTCTGGTTCGATTCTCAGCTAGAGCGCTTTCTGCGTGGAGACATGCATGAATGGGCATACCTTCATTGAAGGTTGTGCATCAGGGCTGGTAGCTCGGCACGTAAAAATCAACTACCAATCATTAGCGGACCAGAGTTCCGCTGTGGCGACCCCTAACCGGGAAAAGCCAAAAGACACAAACTTACACAACTGCACTTTCCACCAGCATCATTATTTCATCCTGGAAAACAGTGAACATTCTTTCAGCATTGTCACTCATTCATCTCCAATACAAATAATGAGAAGGCTTGGGGTTTGTATAGCTGCTTTAATACATAGAAACATATCAGGATGGATAGCAGCATCTCTAAATATGAACAAACTAGTTAACAGACAAACCTTACATACATACATGTTCACACCTTAACAGCTAACTACTAAATGGCAGTCATGTGCTCAGCATTTATACACTAGTGCAAGCCCTTGGATAGCTTCTTAAAGGTATATACATATTCATTGTTCTACATCCTTCCTCTTAAAAAAGATTGCCTTTCATGCAAAACAATGTTAGAGCTAAACATGCAATACTGTACACATTGGAACCAAAACACAATGTTCATGTCCACGTTGCTTCATATCTGTTGCAAGGTTTAGAGATTCAACCATATCTCGTAACATAATGGTTGGGACTAAGTCTAGCAACAGGCACAGTCTGCAGTGCACAACTCATATCAATAACATCTGGATTCGTCACAGGAACAGGAATGTCCTCTGGAACTTCCTCTTGAATTAGAACACTGGGCATCTCACTCTAAGATAAACAATCTTTCTCACAGGCTATTTGCTGTGGTATAGACTTGGACACTTGTCTCAAATGTTTCCGATTCTACCTGAAGATTGCTCCTTCTGATTCTATAATGTACGATCTCAGCTCTGGACCAATATTCTTCACGACACCAATCTGATCATAACCTCTGGATGTTTGCACCCTTACCACTTCTTCCTCTTGTATTGGATTGAGCAGTTTACTGGTCTTATCATAGTAGGACATGTGGGATAGGTGATTCTTCAACAGATTGGCTTTCACTGAGCTGTTGTTCTTGACACATGGAACCAACAGTTGAATACTGATTGGTAATGTGGTTCTGGTTTGTCTCGACAGAAGTCTCTGAGCAGATGAATCAAGATGTTTATCATGAGGACCAGTTCTGAGATTTTAGAGACTGAAGAAAAATCGCTATTGTCTCGCTTTGACGAAGTAACTGCTTTGCACTTTGCACTGTGTATTCTGCCAAACAACTCTGGACTACTTGTGACATGAGTAAAGACCAATTCTTCAGCAAATCTTTTGAACTGTTGGCTTTAAAATGTGTGCCATTGCCAGAAGTAACTTTGCGTGGATTTCCAGGTACTGCAAAATGATGCTTCGTCTTCATAATGACTATACAGGAGGCTTGGTTAGGAAGTAAGTCAATTTCAAACCAATTGGAGTAAGAGTCTACTAATACCAAATGATGTTGACCATTCCACTCGAAGATGTCTGTGACTACTGTCGACCAAGGTAGCTCCAGAATCTCGTTAAGCTGAAGTGGTTCCTTCTGTTGATGTGGCTTTATACTGTTGCACATGGAACAAGGTAAAAGTGCTCTCTCAATATCTTGTGACATAGAAGGCTAAAATATCAGTCCTCTCACCCTTCTTTTGATATATTCAGTTCCTAGGTGACCACGATGCCTAATAGTAATGTACTCTGGTTGCAAGGACTTTGGAACAATTACTTTCAGACTATTCACACCTTTGTCAGCAAAATCTTAACTCTGTATGGAAAATAAGGTTGCATTTCTTTATGTAAACTAGATTGTTTTGATGGCCATCCTTGAATGATAAAGTGGTTGAGCATTTGCAAAACTGGATCTGTAACTGTTTGATCTCTTAGCTCATTAAGACATGTGGAAGAAAAATTATGCACCTCCATGTCTTCAAAATCATCAATTGAATGAGAACCTGGACTTTCATTCTGTTCAGTGGTATTTTTGGGTGATCTGGACAATGTATCAGCAAGATAAAGAAGTTTGCCTTTCTTGTAGACAAGACTGAAATTGTACTTTTGCAGTCTCAGCATTGTACGTTGCAATCGGGCTGGAGCTGAATGCATTGGCTTTCTCAGCATTGTGACTAATGGTTGGTGATCTGTTTCAATCTGGATAGGTCTACCATAAACATAATCATGGAACTTTGAACATGCAAACACAATTGCCAAAAGGTCTTTCTCAATCTGGGCATATTGCATCTCAGTTTGAGTAAGAGTTCTCGATGCATAGGCAACAGGTTGATCCTCTTGTAGAATGACTGCACCAAGACCAAATTTCAAAGCATCACAAGAAAGTGTAACTGGTTTGTGAGCATCATAATATCTGAGCATTGGAGGGCTAACAATTCTCTGTTTCAGGACATCAAATGCACTTTGGTGTTGCTCTAGCCAAGATCAGGCTACATCTTTGCATGTCAACTCTCTGAGTGGTGCTGATAACTGGCTTAAGTCTGGAATGACCTTGCCTAGGTAGTTGATAATGCCAAGAAAACATTGCAGGGCTTATATATTGTCTGGAGCTGGCATCTCAAGAATGGCTGTTTGCTTTGAAGGGTCTGGTCGAAGGCCTGTACTTGTAAATAAATGACCAACATAAGAAACTTCATATAGAATGAATTTGCATTTGTGTTGATTGAGCTTTAGATTCACTTGACGTGCCCTTTCTAGAACTTTTCTGAGGTTTCTGTCATGTTCTGCTTCATCATGACCTCCTACCAGTATGACATCTACTATGATAGACTGATAGCACAAGGATAGCCAGAAAAAAATTGCTCCACTGTACGTTGAAAGACTTCACTTGTAGAATTTATTCCCAATGGCATTCTTAAAAATTAGTACCCGCCAAACGGAATATTAAAAGTAGTGAGCAATGAATTTGCCAGAATGAACTCTTTGCATCTTCTACCTATGCTGACATTAAGGCTGTGACTTCTTCGACTGTACACATTGGATGATGAGGTTTTTTAATGCTTTGTTCAAATCTCATGGATCAATACATATTCTGATATCATCTGAGCTTTTCTTATGAGCCATTACTATGGAAGATACCCATTCAGTTGGAATTTCAACTGGACAAATCACCCCTTGCTGTACCATTTTTATCCAACTTGGCTTTGACTTTGTCCTGTATGGCCATTGGAACTTTATGTGCTGGCCTGACAACTGGACTGACCTCTGGGTCTAACTTCATGGAGTACACAACTGGAAGTTTGTCTAGTTTGTCTTGGAAAAAATCAGCATAAGTGGAAAAATGTGCTCGGCAAAATTAGAGTAGTGGTCTTTCAAACTAACATAATGAGCAATCCCAATTTCAAAGATTCTCTGAGGCCTAACAATGACTGGATGTGCCTCTTGACCACATAAAACAACAAGCCATAGCTTCTTCCAGCAGAGTAGCATGAAAACACAACTGAGACTTCAGTTTGAATTTCTTCACCTCCATAAGCAACAAGTTAGGCACACCCTACCAAATCAAGCCTTTCTCTTTTACATATTCTAGCAAATGTTTCTGCAAACATAGCATTGCACTTAGAGCCTGTATAAACTTTGATCTCTGTGGGTTTGCCATTTATCCGAACAGTACAAAATACTTCATTCTTAGCCCTTAAATCTACTGCATTGACCGTTTCATGAAGCACTGACACACCATCAACATAAAGAGTAGAACTGCCATTGTCTAACTGATCAACTTGTTTCTTAAAATGTGCCCTTTTAATAAAAGAATGTGGGCTTTTGATTTACAAAATCTTTTGAAATTATTACATTTATTACATTTGTGGCATTGTTGAACAAAAGCTAAACACTTTTCCCTTTCAGATTCATGGTTGCCACTACAATTACAACAGCTGGAAATGAAACTTGGGTGGGGCCCATGCTTTGAGTTTGCTGACTCACTCTTATGCTTCACTGAGACTGTGCAGTTTCTGGAATGTGCTAGAAAGTTCTGGGGTTTACCACTAGGTGCTGCAGGGGTTACAGCTGCCATGCGATTAAGCCTGTTTCTTTTAACCACATGCTGCATACTATCAACATGAGCTTTATCACTGTGGCTTCTAAAGCTGCTCTCATTTGTAAGCATACTTGTGTGCTTTTCTGTGAGCTCGTGTATCTGACAAATTTCAGTGGTCTTACTCAAGGTTAAATCACTGACATGAAGCAAAATCTTTCTCACAGCATCATCTTTTATATCACACACGTCTGACTTTTATCAACTCATCCTTCAAGTCACCAAATCTGCACATTTTATCTTTATTTCTCAAGTCAGTTATATATGCTGCAAAGGTTTCACCAGGCTTTTGATTCCTTGTGGAAAATAAGTGCTTTTCCATTGTAATATTTGTCTAGGGGCTTACACATTTCTCTAAACTTACATTTTAAGCATTCAGAGTCATCTCTTGACTCAGCCAGTACAACAATATGATGGTTCCCCATCTCCAGTATCGATAACAGGTGCATACACAAATGAACTTTCCCTTATTATAGCTTCTGACCCAGTTAACA
This sequence comes from Protopterus annectens, assembly GCF_019279795.1. Taxonomy (NCBI): domain Eukaryota; kingdom Metazoa; phylum Chordata; order Ceratodontiformes; family Protopteridae; genus Protopterus; species Protopterus annectens. Next base: position 1,244,242,288 of record NC_056745.1, read on the forward strand.
AGTAGAATAAATGCCTTTGTATGGTCATCTTTATCAGAAAATGCAGCCTGTATGAAAATGTTGCATTCTTCCTCAAAGACCCTCCAGTTCTCAACAATATTACTGTCAAACACAACTGCACTGGGTTTTTAAATTCCATCTGCCATGCCCACAAAGTATACACAAACACACTGATGTAATTATGTATGAACAAACTGTTCTGTGAGCTTTTAACAACATACAAATACACAATAAACTCTTCGAAATACTTTACTTTGTGAAATAGGCTCTATTATGGCTGCATTCTGTGAAATATGCCTTGTAATGTCTGTACTTTGCGAAATGGCTTTACTGTAACACAGCACAAACATGCCAACACTTTATACACTTCTGATAACTCAGATATCTTTGCTTAATATGAAAAAGTGCATATGCTTTGCGTAAATGTGATAATTTCCCTTATTTTATTCATTTATTCATTTTGTGCAATTCGGACTTTGTTTCAAACATTTTCTGTAGCAATTCAAATAGTTTTATCAATATCGTACATATTGGTTTATGCAAATATTGTTTAGAGCATTCTATATGCCTTGTTTCATATTATACAAAAGAAAAGAGTGCTGAGCAAGTTTCAATACCTGAAATTTGTTTCTGACCTGTTTGCAAAGTTTACACATTTCTAGAATGATCCACTCATGTACATTCCACCAACTGTTGCCAACTGCCTCTACTCATTATGCCATGCTATCTCAAGCTTCTTACCCCCTTGTATATGCTGCTTCTGACTTCAGGCCCTTTTAGATATGCTGCTTTTAACACCATGTCCTATAGACACGCCACTTCTGACACCATGTCACTCGTTCATCTCTAATACGAATAATGAGAAAGGTTGAGGTTTCATTTAGATGCTTTAAAACATAGAAACACGTCTGGATGGATGGCAGCATCTCAAAATATGAATGAACTAGTTAACTGACAGTCCTTACATACATACATATTCACATATCAACAGCTAACTACAAAATGGCAGTCTGACTTGCACATGCTCAGTATTTATACACTAGTGTAAGTCCTTGGATAGCTTCTTAAAGGTATATATACACTCATTGATCTACAAACACTTATTCACTGATGCCATCAGCATGACCCTATTCTGATGTTATAAAGTATAAGTAGGTCTGTCAATGCTACAAAATGACCCCAAAACAGAGACTGGAACCAAGTGTGCCAGGCCTTAATGCTGTTTCACATCTGTGGCAGCTCATGTATGCTGAGATCAAACACAGACAACAAGGTCAAAGTCTTGATTTCCCTCCCATACTGAATGCCATATTTCTGCAGTCCCCCAGGATGTATGCTACTCTAATCCATGTGGAAAATTTCAAGAAAATGTCAGACTTTGCAGCATCCAGGGCACTGAATGCATCACTACTCTCACTAAATGTAAGGATCACAAAAGCCAGCAGTTGTTTCCCCCCATTTAGTAATCAAGAATTACTGACTATTTTGACTGGTCTCAATTGTTACACTGTTATCAAAATGATTTAAGAAAGGTTGTAAAGACATTTCTGAAGATTAGCAGTTGAAAAAAAATGATGTGCCCCAACACTAACTACTGCTTGTTCAAATCTAACGATGATATAAAATCATAAGTTACATCTTCCTGGCTGACAACTTCCTGCATGGTGGGTGATAAACAACACATTGTAGATTTGATTTTTCCTAGCCATCAGAGCAAACAGTAGGGGGCATACTTCCCACTGACCATGGAAGCTGTTAACAAATGAAGCACTTTGTAAGAAAGGTCCCATACATCTACAGCAGGTCATCTGTCCAAAACTCATTAAATCTTTGTGTGTTATGACCAGCACTGCTGCATTCATATGGTCTTCCTCTGCCACATGGCGCAGCACTGCAGGCTGAGACTTTAAGTATGATATTGTCACCTTCGATGGCCTTAAGTATCAAGAAGTTCTTACCTTTCTCCTCATCCTACTATTGTCTCATATGTATGAGGCAGCATTTGACTGTCAGGTGCTGAATCTCATCTGCTAATTAATGCACATATCTGTACAAGCACCATGAGATGGTGGAGGTTCTAGTTGTTACTTGAATATCCACCTCTGACATATTTGGGTCTTAGCAGATAGGTATTTCCTTTCACATTTCCACCTCCTATTCCATTGGTAAAATGATGACCTTTCCATGATATGAGCTCCTTTTCTTGCCACTACATCACATGTATACTTTCCATTTGGCTGCCATTCTACATAGTAGGTGTATGCTATGGTTACAGTTCTGGCCTGCACTGCTGTGTCTATTTTTCCTGTTTGTTTGCACTCTGGTACTACTGGCCAACAGTGCCTGATGCATGTGCATTCCCATATTTGTCTTGGCAGCTTCCATTGTATATGTTCATTTTACAGCTTCTTTACCCATAGTTTTTAATTCATAGGTTTACAGATTCATAGCTAATTACTATGATAACTTTTTAATTAAGACAGCTGCATTTCCATTGCCACTTGTTGAGCACATGTGGCATGCATGATTAGTCTTCCTTCAATTCATTTTTTATCAATATTGAAACATGACTGGATGAAAAAGATGGTTATTGCCTTTGGCAATCTGGAGATTAGCTAACTAATATTCCAGATTCATAGGTTCTTACTAAGGTTATGGCTAAGAGAATATTGCCACATTGCCCAGTACTGGAAGCAAACTAATGTCTCCCACTGAGAAATTTTGCCCATATCCCAAGTTAAAATTTGTGATCACCCAACTAGTCACCAAGACTGGCTTGAACGGCTGCTAAGATAAGTACTCTGCTTGATATGTAATGGCAGGCTATTCTAGAAGCATAACATACATTGGATTAGGCACCCATTGTGTTGTCTGGTGTTGTTAATGTAGTAGTACAGGTTTAACTCTCTAGAGCAGGTGTTTGCTTTAAGAATGGTTCTCTTTAGGTGAAGGATTTCAAAAAGTGTTGGCTCATTCATAGCACAGATGGTTAGGTAGAAAACATTCCTCAAGAGTTTCCATTCTACTGAGCAGAAGGGCAGGGCTTATAGTCTGTCAGAGTAGCTAAGCATACTGTGACCTGAGATTGTTTTGTTTAGGAAACCTTGAGATCCATCAAGTTGGTTTAGGTGCTTAGAGAGGCACATACCGGGGGGGGGGTGGCATTGTGTTTAATTATTGTCCTAATAATGAAAACAGAAAGTGGGACTATGACTTCTTTCGACCCAGAGGAGATACCACAAAGGATACAATGTGCAGGTAGAAGAGTTTTCTAACCATCACTTATATATGGTGGTCAAAGGAGATGTGATCAACAGAGGTGTCTGAGTCCTATTATTAGATTTAAGTGTAATATTATCTATTTTGGAAGTGGTAGTGATGCCAGACTTGCAAACAAACTAGATTTACAAACAAACTGTACAGCATGTCTTGGCATTAAGGGCCCATGATTAATACACCAAGGATTGGTTTGTGCTAGCCCTTGTTGGAGAATTTGAGTATCAGAATGGGATTTGGCAGCTACTATGAGTTTGCAATCATCAGCAAATTTAGTTAACCATAGTCAGTTAGATATGTTATGCTCAGTGAACTGTGATGCAGTCCCTTGCTTCTTGTTGAAATATAGTGGGTACTTTAAAGTAACACTATTTTTTTTCAGATCGTCAGAACTGTTTAGATCATTGTACTTCTGTTTATAAGAATCAAATTGATTAAGAAACAATCTTGGGTGGACTAAAGGATTGAGTATGAGACCCAACCTAACACTCCATAAGCCCTTCAAGTTAGCACCTTTCTCTATCCTCCAAGATATATAAGGCATTTTAGAGGATCTTCTGTTGCTTTCAGTAATGGAAAGAAAATAAACATTTTTTTCAGTTTGACTAGTTTTCACTTTCTTTGATACCTTCCTCGAAGGAATCACAAATGGAAATACATTTAGCCTCCTGGTTGGCTTGATTATACATTGCAGACATAAAGTAGATTAACTTGATGTGCATTGACTTCAACTTGTTGAGTTTTATTGCATCTGTACCTAGTTTTCATTATATGCTCCAGAGATTTGGTGTCTCAAGGCTCAATAGGACCTTAATAGTTCTGGATGCCTTACCACAATTACTTTGAATGTAAGACCTGGATGATTCACTGGTTATGAAAAATTAAACCAAACTCAGTCAAAGGTCTGTTGAGTGCTTTCATGTGGATTAGGGTTTGCATTAGTGAGCAGTTTAGTGTTATAACCAGATTTAATGGCGAAGTAAATGCTTAAATCTCTCTGTTGCTTGATCAATTGAATTATTGGATGAAGTGGCTCGGAGATAATATAAGAAATCTATAAATTTTCACAATTACATTATAGACAAATGCAGTAGTGTCAGGGGCTCAACAGGTGGTGCACTCACTTCTGATGCTGGAAGATCAGAATGCTGTGGGTTTTATTCCCACTCTAGGTAAATGCAATGTTGATACTCAGTGTAACAGTAGGTGGTGTTGCACTCCTAAGAGTATAATCCTTCAGATGAGATGTTAAACTGAAGTACTGGCTACTTGAATTGGTGGATCAGCTAGATGTAAAAGATCTCATGGCACCTATCAAAAAGAGTAGGGGTTGCTTTACATATATTTTAATACAGCTCACCCTATGTACATTTCTACAGTGTTTACAATATTTAATTTGCAAAATTTCAGTATTTTACATGTTCAGTTTCACAAAGTATGATAAGTTTATCCTATCCATAGAGCAATGTGGTTTGGGATTACCTGATTTGTAGGGATACGTTAGCGCTAAGCAGTTTAGTTTCATATACATAATATAAGCAGAAAGTTATCAATCAAAGTGGAATGTGAGGATGATGAAATATTAGGGAAGTAAGAGAACTAAGGAGAAAGAGGAGGATTTTTAGATAGATGGAACATGATAAGAACATACAAAACATTTTATTCCTAACAATGAGTCCACATATTAAGGAGAAACAGGTGGAGTGGAGGGGGGGGGGGGTTGAAGACTTGCAACATGATGATGCGCTGGAGCTTCTATAGGAAACTGGTACAAAAATTCAGCTGAAGCTGTACAACAAGGAAAGGAGCAGGAAACAGTGATAACCTTGGTGCAGGCAATGTTGTGAAGTGACAATGAGTTCTCATATAAAGGAGCAACAGATGGCACAGGATACATCTGAAAAGGATGTCACAGGAAGATTTCTGCATATTTCTGTATAATGCCCACTTTACACCAAAGTAAGTCATTTACACTGTGAGCAAGTCTTTTGGATTCCAGGCAAACTTACACTGACAGCATTTTTTTCGGAATCTGGCCCAAAGTCTTTCCACAAAAACATAGAACAATAAGGGAAAAAAGGGGAGAAATAAAATGCCACCATGGAAGCATCAAATGGAAAGAACCATAAAGCAACTAAGAGAAAAAATGCCACTGTTAGAAGAATATAAATCAATCAATTTAATCATCAAATATAAATAAATAAATAAATAAATATGAAAGAGGGAACAGATCAGCAAAAATAGGCATGGTAAAAGCAACACACAGTATCAAAACAGACCAGGATCTATCATACACTATTGCAAATAATGAATTAAAAATACTAGCACAGGCAGAAAAACTTAGAAGATGTGCAGATAAATATAAAGGAAAAGTACAAAATAAACAATTCATTAATATCCCTCTAAAGTTTCATAAAGAACTGGGAAACAAAACATAAGGAATAGAAACAGTACCAAAAAAGAAGAAACAGGCACATTTTGAATTAATATTTATGAAGACCCTGTGGAACATGATGCTAAATGAATAGAAAAAAATTACAAGAAACATTAAGGACTTAAAATGTAGAGAATATAAAATGGGATGAAGTAATGGCCAGAGAAAATTAAACAAAATTAAGAAGAGTTCCTAACTGGAAAATGTCAGGCACAGATGCATTACCTAACTTCTGATTAAAAGTATTAACAACTTTACCAAAGATTTAGTCCTGTGTAAAAATTACTTATATGGGCATCCTGAACAGACACCAGTCTGGTTAACAAAAGGAAATATGATATTTCTACTTGAGTGAACCTTCAAGCCATGCTAAAAATAACTTGCCTTCTGATGATTTACAAGCTATATACTGGAATTAATGCAAACATAGTTCACAGTCATTTAAAATAAATACTCAATTATGACAATAGAACAAAAGAGTAACAATAGAAACTCACATGGAACAAAGGGACATCTGTTGTAAAAATAAAGCCAAATAGAGAATTGTAAAAAGGGTAAGAATCTAAGTATGACCTGGATAGATTACAAAAAAAAGGCATTTGACGAAACCCCTAATTCACGGATAAAAGAATATTTACAGATGTATAAGATATGCTCTGCAGTGATCAATTACATTATAGTGACAAAAGAGGCTTGGCACAAGCCAAGTTGTCCTGGAACAGCTCAGCTTCAAGGGGGTGTAGGTTGATATTAATGGACATTCAATGGGTTGGGGAGGTGAAAGGGTTAAATGGTGGGAGGGTTGATTGGAAGGAAATGAGATAAGGGTGGGAGGTGCTTAGGGGATTTAGTTGAGTGTAGCTGGGTAAGTAATCACATTTTGGTGTGAACTTGCTAAGGCAGGGTATGCCCAAGACGACCTGTAGGTATAGGAGCAGGAATGGTACGCCTCGAGGTATTGGTTGATGGCAGATGGTCTTTGGTATGTTTTATTTAGTTACTTATTAAGTTATTTAGGTAGTTATTTAATTTCTTTCTCTTTAGGAACTGGGAATTCCAGGCAGGGGTGGTTAGAGAGCCGTAGCTTGATCCCAGGTGGTTGGGGCAGTCATTTTGACAGCTTTTCTAAAAAAAAAAAAAAAAAATCATGGGCTTTACATTTGAAGTGAATAATTAGGTGGTGGTGGTCAGCAGTCCTGCTGTAAACTTGTGGTAGCATAGGTGTAGGGTGCAGTCTGCACTTGGGATTGGATGTTTAGCTGGTCGGTGTTTCTAATTTAATCATTTAGCTATGAAAAAAAATGTTCATTTCTTTTGGAATTTGAAGATTCCGTTTACTGGTGCATCGTACTTATCAGATGTCGGGTGGTTGGCATTGGCATTCATTGGTGGTGAGGGCATTGTGGGGAATGTCAGCAGTCACAACAGTTGAGGGAACCCTGATTTTCATTTTGCAGGCTTTAGGCTCAGAGTGAGGCTTGCCTGAGGTAAAGTAGTAGTCAGTGCATACACTGAGAAGTGATTTTGTGGCCTCTGAGGGACTTGGTTGATGGTTTGGCTGTGCATAGTGGTGAGGAAATGAAGGCCTGTTCTGCAGGTTCACAAAGGGCATACATAAGGCTTGTCTGCTGCCGTAATCTTATGTTTATGAGCAGTTGGTGGTGTGATGTGCTGTGCGATGCACAATCGGCTCGTGATATGTTTGTCTTTGGTTGGGTCAGCTGTTCCTTCAGTTGTTTCATACTGGTAGCCAATACCCACTGAACTCTGCAATTGTAAAGTATGGTTTCCTGTGGCATACCACACAGGCTTAGTTGGCATGAAGGATGATTAGTGATTAGAAATTATTGGTCAATCGAATTTGGAGCGACTATGTAAAGACATCCGAAAGAGGTACTCAGTCATTTAGCAAAGTTTTTTTTTTTTTTTTTTTTTTTTTTTTTTTTATTATCCTCATGGTAGGTCTGCAAAGTGGGTTTCTGTTAATTAACTGACAGGATAACTGAGGTGAAGGGAGGGACACTACAACAGCTTTTGGTGCTGAGTGTTCATCATGGAACTTTCGTACCCTTGCAGTATTTCTCACCATGGTTTTTGTAAGTTAGTGGTTACTTATTTTCATTGGTGGTGGAGGATCGGTGCTCATACCCATTGATGGTTGTGGTTTCTTGGTGGGGGGGGGTGCGGTATGTTACTTAGATTTGGGCAGCTTTCGGCTATCTTTCTGGCACTGCTTACTGCCTTGGTTATTTGCAGTTTATTGCACTTGGAACAACAGTTGTCATTTGGCGGGTGGTGGAGCCCTCGCGCTTAGTGACATAGGTACAGTCTTTCATATTGGGCATTAGGTAAGTATTCTATAAGTTGTGCAGGTATAGGGATAGTTAGTATTACATTACAAATGAAATGTAGACCTTACATTTAATTACCTGTATGGTTTGAGTGGTTGTTTTGGCCTATTAGCATGGTTGTACGGGGATGTTTTATGGACTTACTTTTGTGGGGGGGGGGGGTCCTGGTTGTTTATGCTTCTCAATGGTACAGATTTTTGCAGAATGTCCAGAATGTTGCTTCATAATTGTATCACATTTTTAATAGGTTCACTTGCATTTTCTGGCATATTATTAAGGCTGAAGTTTGAAAATGCCAGTCACTGGAGCAGTAGACTTTATACCTTCAAATATACATGCTCATGCAAAACCTGCCATTCTATCAACGTCCCAAGTTTGTAAGAGCAATAAGTCAGGTTTGACCCCATTTATTTATGGCTCTGGTGAGGTTTATTCATTAAGAACTTAAGAGGTATGCACCATGCTTCAGTTGGTGAAAAAGTTAGCAATTCCTTTTACAGAGGGTTCAGGAAGTGGGTTTCCTCCAATAACTGTGTGCATTTGATACTTATAACTGCATTTGATTGGAGGGCTCTGAAAGTGTTTTACAGTCTGGTAGTTCAGGTCAGGTTGATTAGTAAGTAATTTAGTTGGGGTTTAACCAATGCCTTGTCAATTTTCTATCAGTGAAAGAGCCAGATTAAGGATTTCTAGAGGTAGAGTTGTATTTCACATATTCATGGTGGGTCTTGGAGTGGTTGCTACACATGAAGCGATGAATTGGTCGCAGCGATTTTGATGACCTTGGGCTATGTTGTGGTTCATGAGCCTATGTTGGCTGGGGAGGGAGAGTTTAGAAGGGGCCATGCTTGCTTACCTCTCTTTGAGGGTGAGTTGGGGGGCAGTGCTAGGGGGGTATGTTTACACAGCTTTCTATAATGCCAACTCAAGAAAGGCATGTAGTGTGTGCCTCTGCAGAGGAGGGGTTTCAACTTTAGCTAACATACATAAGTGACAGTCCTGTGTTCACCCCTATTGCATGTGGTAATGTGGGAATGTGTGAATGTTAGCTGGGCATGCATTAAGTGTTATGGAAACATATGGAAATCCCCTGATGGTTGCAGCAATGATAGCCATTTCCAGCTGACTTGGAAAGGGGGGGAAATTATGGTAATTAAGCAGGCATTAACAAGTCCTTCGGTAGCACTGTAATCGGGTGGATTGAGAAGGACAGCTATAAAAATTACAATTTAGACAATGGCAAGGTGATTGATTTGTTTTCTTTTGCAGATGATGGAGATACAGACCTGTAGGTGGAGATGGTGAAATAGGGAGTTGGTATCAGCTGGTGAAAATGAAGGAGCTGGACTTGATGGGTGATGTGGCGGCCAGAGGTTATGGACATTGTTCTGGTAGGCAGTAAGGTACAGGTAATGATATGATTTCAGGTGCTCATTTAGGCAAGTAACAGTTTATATGGTTCAGGATCACTGTGGTTGCAGGTGTGCTTGAGGTAAATTGGCAGCATGGTGAAGCAGGTGTTAGTTTGCACTAGGGGGGTTTTGGGTGGTACATAGATGGGGTACAGTTACAGCTGAGTTTCTTTTGGGGTAGGGTGAAGCATTAGTAGATAATGCAGGGGCAAAGGAAGAGGAGGTTTGTTGGGGGCAGGGAAATGTAGGTTAGGCCTCGTTTATGGAGAGTTTGGGGTTCCCACTGGTGGGGCGGGGTCAAAATAATTAAAAGATCATAGGAAGTTACTAGGCTAATGGCTTCAAGGCTCTGACAATCTAGCAGTTCAACGTTTACTTTCATGTGGAGTCCCTGTTGCTCTTGGGTGGTGAGCCCCTGGGGTGAATTTATGGCTACTTATCCAGTTGTTCAAATCGTGTTTGGGCTGGGCCAATGAGGTGTTTTGCTTGATGTGAAGTGGGGGCTTATTCCAAAGGAGGATATCTTTTGGGGACAAATCTGTCCAAGCAGGTTCTACTAAGGTTACACACCAGATATGGTGCTTAAACTGAGTACTTGGGGTACCAATTGACTTACACATTGGGTGGGTAGGAGGTGGTTCGGTATAGCTTAATAAGAGTAAATAGGGTTTGATGGAGCATTCTGGGTATACGAGTGTTTTGGTATGTGAGGAACTGTGTGTATCATTGGTTATGCAGAATTTAGTAGACTTTAGCATAGGCCTTGTTTTGGGACTCTTTACATACATAGCTCATGTTTTAAAGCATTACCAGATATTGAAGTAACACATGGGAAGTAAGTTGTGAAAGGAGGGCTAATGATGTCTGGTTAAAAAGTGGGTTGCAGGACATTTGGGTGCCTGATGGTTAAAGTTGTTGTGCAGTTGCTTGTGGGCAGGAGTTTGGTGGGAAAGATTTGGTTATTTCTCTGTTTGGGGGACAACATTAGTCAGTTCACTAGGTCAAGGAGGAGATAGCCATGAGTAGTATAGTTACATGGGAGTGTGGGGGTGGAACTTAATCCTGGTTGACAGTTCATTGGTTTGAAAGGTTGAGGTAGGATTGACAAACACTGGCTGTTAGCAAGATAGCTTGTGTGTTGAGGGCTAGATTATTTTCATTCTGGTATAATTTGGTTTTGACCTGTGACATAGGGCATTTTCAGTTTGGTATATTGTTGGTGGCATTCAAGGGTATTGGTAGAGTATAAAGGGGTCAGACTGCTAAAGCCATCATGGGGTTTGATGCTTTACTTTTGATATGGGTAGCTTGTGTTGGCAAGGTGGTTGTTAAATGGCATTTTGAAGTTCTTCAGCTTCTGCATGTCATTGGCCAAGTAAAGGAATTGTTTAGGAAGAGTGATATGCAGTTGTTTTAATTTGGTGGTGGGAATTATGTATTTTTGCTCCAGTGGAAGGTGATGCTTTGGTAAGCATTAGGTAATTGTCAGGGGCTGGTAATGTCCTGGTGGTTATTGTACACTGAATGATATTTGACCTTATTCCCTAAGGGTGACTAGTTGATGGAACTTGGTGGTGAGGGGGAAATAGCCTGGGCAGGCTGGTTGTGGAGAAGAGGGACAGGCTTGTCCTCTTCTGTTCCCCCTCTGGTGTTTGGTGGTGCATTTCAAGGAGTTTTTGTTGAAGAGATAAGTAAGCAAAGGTAAGGATGCTACTTATTTGGTTTGAAGGTAATTCAGTGAATGGTTTATTAAGTGTGCAAAGGTGTGGATGCTGCTTACTGGGTCAGATGAGCAGGTATGCTGTCCTGATTAATATTTGGTATGGACGCTACTAACTGGACAGGATGAGCAGGTATGCAGTCCTGGTTAACATTATAAGGATGTTTATAAGTAAAGTAAGTGAGTAAAGGTATGGGTGCTGCTTACTGGGGCAGGATGAGCAGGTACGCTCTCCTAATTAAGATTGCAAAGATGTTTAAGCTGTGTTTAGAATTGACTGCACTATGTCCAGTTGTATTTAACAAATTTTGGTAATCAAAGTTGTGTTTTGGAAGTTTTAATAAAGGTCATCAAATGTCATTTGGTGTGTTGTGTTTATTGAAGGGGACCGGTTCAAACGAGGCTTGGTACAAGCCAAGTTGTCCTGGGACAGCTTCAAGGGGGTGTAGGTTGATATTAATGGAAGTTCAATGGGTTGGGGAGGTGAAAGGGTTAAATGGTGGGAGGGTTGATTGGAAGGAAATGAGATAAGGGTGGGAGGTGCTTAAGGGATTTAGTTGAGTGTAGCTGGGTAAGTAATCATATTTTGGCATGAACTTGCTACCCTGCCACCCTCCCTTTTATGTTGGTGGATTGGTAGAATTGTGGTTATTTTATTTCGGTAGGCAGAGAAGAGGGACAGGCTTGCCCTCTTCTGTTCCCCTTCTGGTGTTTGGTAGTGCATTTCAAGGAGTTTTTGTTGAATAGATAAGCAACTGAAGGTAAGGATGCTACTTATTTGGTTTGAAGGTAATTCAGTGAATGGTTTAGTAAGTGAGCAAAGGTATGGATGCTGCTTGCTGGGTTAGATGAGCAGGTATGCTGTCATGATTAATATTTGGTATGGACCCTGCTTACTGGACAGGATGAGCAGGTATATTGTCCTGGTTAACATTATAAGGATGTTTATAAGTAAAGTAAGTGAGCAAAGGTATGGGTGTTGCTTACTGGGGCAGGATGAGCAGGTATGCTCTCCTGATTAACATTGCAAAGAGGTTTATGCTGTGTTTAGAATTGACTACACTATGTCCAGTTGTATTTAACAAATTTTGGTAATCAACGTTATGTTTTGGAAGTTTTAATAAAGGTTGTCAAATGTCATTCTGTGTGTTGTGTTTATTGAAGGGGACCGGGACAATGAGACATTGGTAAACCACTTTGTAGTTAAGTCATGACAAAGGGCAAATTATTATCCCAGGGATAAAAGTCAAACGGGGATATTATAGCTTGATTCTCTATCACCGCTGCTGTTTTGTCTTGCCTGTAATTCATTAGGCCATGGTTACAATTTGGCTCCAATAAAAGCAGGCTTGTTTAAAATGCCTCATCTGTTATTTGTGGATGACTTAAAACTGTATAGTTCATCAGATTATGATTTAAAAGCACAACTTGAACTGGTTAAAACTTTCTCAGATGATAAAAGAATACCATTTGGTTCTTATAAATGCATAAAAGCAATGTTTAAAGCAGAAAAGCTGCAACACCAAGAAAATATCAACGTGGGACAGGAATGTGTTATAAAGAAACTTGAATAAGATAGAGTGTATGCATATTTGGAAACTGGTGAGAGACTGGCAATAATATATGACAAAAATACAAATAAAACTCATTAAGGACTAATTTAGAAGACTAACACTGATACTGGAAACTGCTTTGACATCTAGGAATAAAGTTCAAGCTATAAACCAATTTGCTGTTCTTGTTCTAATTTACAGTTTTGGGGTGACTGACTGGTCCTGAAAGGTATTGGATCAGTTGTACAGGAAAACAAGAAAAATGCTATACATGTATCAAATGAGATAGAAAAATCAATGTATGCCAGATTACATATTCCTTGTTCTGAAGGAGGTATGAGCCTCCTCAAAATTGATTGTATGTACAGATCTACAGTCATGGGCCTGCGTGCATATCTAATGACCTTATCACATCCAAACACAGTGAAAGTTTTAAAACATGAAGTGAAGAAGGCTAAAGGCCTTCTCTGCTTAATTTAGCAGAAGCATATTGGTGTCACGTGATAATAAAAATTTACCAGAAGTTGACAAAAATCATGCAGCAACTGAATGTGCCCAAAACAAAAGAAATAACATAAGGAAAAAGATCAGCTAAGAAGGAAAGAATTGTAGACAATGCATAAATACAGTGGCAAGTATTGATATCTCCTGGAACAACCTCACATCTGTCAGGATTTGAAACAGGAATTGTTAAGGACAGGTGAATTGAAACCAAAAGATGAAAGGTTTAGTGGACTATATCCACCTTAGTTTACAAAGTCCATTGAACATGTGGGAGAAGCAGACAAATGCAAGTTCTTAAAAAAAACTGTCACACGTCTTGTTGCTGGGTGTGATACACTCATGGCAGGGGGCTTGTATACAGAAAGGCAAAATAATGTGGCAAAATTGTTGCATTGGGGTTTTTTTAAACACTACAATATTGAAGTAGTTGAGAAGCATTGGAAGCATGAGTCACTAAGCATTGTAGAAAATGATGAAGTTTATATCACATCGGATCACCCATTGCCAACAGTTCAAAAAATAGATGTAAGAAAACCATATATAATGGTCCAGGAAAAAATAAAAGACAAAGTAGCATTGATCATTGAAACTGCCACACCCACTAATTACAGTTTCTTACATACAGAGAGACACAAAGTCATAAAATACCAGGATCTGCAGACAGAAAAGAGAGTAATGTGGAAGATACTTAGTTCCAATAGTAGTAGGAGCAATGGGCTTCATAAAATAGAACTCACAGTCATATTTAGATAATGTACTGATACATGTAACTCTATAAATTACAGAAGGAGTCAATTCTGGGCAGAATAAGGGCACAACGATAATTTCATGAACTTTAATCACACCTTGGCTTACAAATGGGGTCCATTCCCTTCATGTGTTAGAAACCCAAAAGAATTGGAGAAATTAAACTGAAAGAAACATATTAATAAAGTAGCAGGAAGTATTCTAAGAACTAAGCCAACACAGGAATGGAGCAAGACAATTTGTGCTAATAGAGATAACTGCAACTAGAGGTATAGAAAACAGAAGATGAGCTGGAATTTACGAAAGAAAAGTGGCAACAGAACCAAGATATTGGGAGCAAATAACTAGAGAAGGAAAAGTAACAAAGTGGTATGAGACCAAGCAGAAGTCTGAACTGCAGGTTAGAGACTGCTTTCCCTGCCTGAGATTGATATCAGAATATAGGTAGAGAAATTAATATGAGATTGCTTAGTGAAACACCAGCTTTGGTAGAGAGTCACTATTGTTTGTCTTAATTTCTATTAATGCGTGAATACTGATGCCATAGCATATATTGTGATTTAATAAAAGTGAAAAATGCTGTATTACTTCAGAAAGAGGTAGTAAGCAGTGGGAATGAGGCAGAAGCAGGGTTTAAGTTTAGAGTTGAGGTTCAGACTAAAATATAATGGGACAGGAGAAAATAAGTGAAAAAAAGAAGATAAAGATCTATGAAAATGGGCAACCAGGATGGACGACCACCACTCGGCAAAGAAAATAAAGTTACTTTATTGAACCAATATGCACCAATTCACATAATATCCACAGACAAAATCACATTAATGCCCAAGTCACAGCATTCTCATCCTTGAAAAAAATTTCATCAAATGTCAGAACAAGAATGTCATATGTGAGGAGTATGCCACCTGTAATACTAGTGGGGTGGTTTTGTATAGCATTATGCAAAGCCTCTAATGCGCTTTATGTTGACAAAATGGAAAGGAAATTCCATAAAAAGATTTATGAACATACATATGAAATTAGAAACAGGAATTCCAATAATGCCTTATATAAACGTAGCATGACATGCCCATCAGCTAGTTGTTTATTTTTTGTATTAGAAATTGTACCTGTGGAAAAAAGAGGGGGGGGGCATGGGAACTTAAATAGAATACAGGGAACTATATTGGCAAATTATTTTTTGAAGCCAGTAGATTCCTTGGTATGAATGATACAGTTTCCATAGCTCCTGTGTTGAAACAGGTCTATACTGGATGCTTAAACTTTTAAAGGTTCGAGTGTCATATGGTCGACACCATATGATCGAACTTTTGAAAGTTTGAATGTTTTAATGGAGATCTCCATACAGCGCAGAATGGGAAGATTTCCCTTTTCTGCACTGTAGTGCGATCTCGGAGTTGGTATATTTAAAGAACGGGGTGTGTGTGCTGCAGGGGAGTTTTCTCCCTGCTTAAAACGTTCAGATATGTAATTTGTGTAGTTTATTTTATTTTATTTTTTTTGGATGTTCGAACTGTTAAAAGTTCAATCATATGGTGTCAACCATATGAAACTCAAACTCTTAAAAGTTCGAACATCCAATATAGACCCGTTGAAACTTAGGGCTACTAGGCTTTGATGTTTATATTTTATGGCCACTAAATGGAGTTCTACCACAAGCTAATACAATATATGGGACAGAAGGTATTTTATTAAACAAGTGTTTTTTATAGATATATATTTTTATAATTGTACAGTTTTATACACACATTTTCACATTGATAAATATATATATATATATATATATATATATATATATATATATATATATATATATATATACATATATATATATTTTATTTTGACATTATTTTATTTATAAATTATTTATATATTGTGGAGTGCTTTAATAGTTTCCTAAACTTTCAGCAGTAGGGTTATTTAATTGAATAATTATTTTAATGTTGCAATTGGTGGTTGTATAACTATATAGGGTTCTGGGATATTGGGATACATATGATGAAGTCTTTTTTCAAGGATGAAAATGCTATGACTTGGTCGTTAATGTGATTTTGTCTGTGGATTTTGTGACTTGGTGTATATTGAATCAATAAAGTAACTTTATTTTCTCCACCAAGTAATGGTCATCCTTCCTAGGTGCCCATTTTCATTTGGTTTTGATTATGTTTACTTTTGGGCACTTCTTCTCATTGGTTTGCAATGGTTTTGTTTTGTTTTTTTTTCATATGAGATGGAAGGACTTCCTGAAGCTCAGACTGCAAAAAGGGAAAGACGCAAAGAAATTGGTGAAATGCAAAAAAATGATTGGCCAGTTGACTCAGCTGGTTGAATTATTGTCTCCTATTTGCCATTCAGTGTTTTCTATGGCATAAACATTTTCTTTGCCTTGCAATCATGAAAGATGTGTTTACAGAAGGCATGGAGCTATGCAAGGAAATGCTAATGGCTCTTCAAATGTTCAGTAAGGACAGAATAATAGTAATTTTAATGGGGACAATGGAGTTCTAAGTATTCTGATTCATGACCTGGCACATGAACACAAAATGATGATACTGCTTGGATGAATACCTGTACTGAATGAGATGACTGTAATTCTAACTCTAATATAAATAGAGAACTCAACATTAATTCTTTATTGAGTTCTAAATTTGTTTTTAATGGACAAGAAAGAACTGTATCTGCTGGTAATAATGATAATTATGAAAGCAGTATTTTTAAGTTAGAACAGTTGTTGCCCAAATGTAAGTTGTTGAATTTAGATAATATATACTTAAAAGAATGTTTAGCATTAAATATTGTTCCACAGGGACTCAGGGTATGTAAATACCCGAATGGAGTTGTGGATGGGTCTGATTTGCATAAAGAGTTAGTGACTATATTTGATAAATGTGCCTTTGATATAATGAGAGCCATTATTAGGCAGAATGAGAGGAATATGGAAGCCATGTTTGCTGAAACTGAGCACATTAATCAACATATTTTAAATGATTTATTATTTACTGTGGAAAATGAGAGGAACAAGCATTATGTTATGATGGAAGGGATTGATAGGAAATGCAAGAATGTCTTTAACATGAAAACAAGAAAACTGGATAGAGACAAACTTGAACACAAGGAACACCGATTGTATCCCAAACCCAGGACTTTTAGGAACCAACAATGGGAGAAGTATAGAAAGCAGCTTTGGATGATCATTGTGTTAGGGATGAACTACAATATGAAAGATATGATAAAACTGATTCCTATGAGGGAGGACATCAACATGACTTAAATAACCCTTTAGCGTATCCCCTTCTCCAGAGGTGAGAGAGACTGAAAAACAAACAGCCTGTACATTACAATTACAACAACTGGAGAAGGGGACACAGTGGGAATGGTTAGCAGAGATAAATGAATTCATGACACTTGTAGGTATTTGTAGGGATGGTTACAAGTATAGTTAATTATAGCACTATGGAAATTAATGACCTCCATTTTAGCTTTTTTTCTAAGGGTTTTAAGTTTATTCCAAAAAGGAAGGCAGATATAAGCAGAGTTGTTATTGATTTGAAGTTATTTATAAGAAAAAAGAATTTGGAGTTGTTTAAGGGCAATGAACATGAACATAATACAAAAGGTGTTTTGTCCAAGAAAAGTACATACAACCCCCCAATTCACCCGCAACTGAAAAACTTTGAGATTTTAGTAGAAAAGGAGCTAAGGGAAGGAACAACACATAAGAAAGTGGTGGTTTCAAATATGAACAAAGAAGAGAGTACACTTTTGAATGACATCAAAAATAATAATCTTTTAAGGGTAATGATGCCAGATAAAGGAGGGGGAACTCTTTTTATGGACACTATCATGTATGAGTCCAAAATTATGGAAATTTTGGAGGATGGAACTAAATATGTTAGGGTATTATTAAATGAAATTAACATAAAAAGATGTTTCTGGCTCTTAATGATTTGTTATTGGAAGCCCTGATAGATGTAGAGCTTTTTTAGATTTTTACATAATAACAGATCTAGGTATCTACCATATTTGGCATACCTAAGTTGCATAACAGCATGGTAGATTTCCCTCCATAGGCCCATTATGGCTGCAGAGTGATCCATCACTGCTCCTTTAGCTACGTTTCTTGATGTTAAATTGAAATCATTATCCATGACAGGTAGGGATACCTTGATGGGATCTTGGGATTTACTGAAGCACATTAAACCAAATTTATATACTGAACAAATGTTATTTATTACTATAGATATAGTGGACCTGTTTACCTCCATTCCCCATGAACAAGAAATTGAATGTTTAGAAGAAGCTATGGTAGAAAAAGGTGGCTTTTCCTATAATGATTTTTGGATCTGTTTAATATTGATTGAACTTGTTTTGAAAAATAATTTCATACACTTTGAAGGTGAATTTTCCAACAATTAAAAGGTGTAGCTATGTGTGCTTGGTGTGCACCTATGTACACTAACATTATTCTGAATATTTAAGAACAAAAATATATTTTTAATTTTAAATATGTGGGATGCTGGAATTTGTACAGATGCAATCTAGATGATATATGTTTGTTTTGGATAATCACAAAAGAGAAGTGTATTGAATTCTTTACTATATTCCCAGTACCACTAACTTCTTAAGATTTACATATGATATCAAACACAACCGTGTGAATGATTTAGATCTCACAATTCATAAATATGAGGGAATATTTAAGTCTACTGTGTTCAGAAAGGAAACTTTCTCCAATTCATACTTGTATTTTACAAGCACACACCCTTATCACCAAAAAAAGAGGAATAGTCAAAGGTCAATTTGTGAGGGGAGGCAGAATGTCTTCTGAGTATACTATGAAGATTTTTTGATTAAGTGTTGTTTTTTAGAGAAGTTGTTTAAAGAGAGCGGCTACCCTGGTCACCTGTTACAGGAGGCTAAGGAAGAGGTTATTCAAGGTAGACAGAATAGGTTTGCTCCCCTATTAGGTAAGGAAGGTACACCCATGGCAAAGTCTAATAACCCCCTTCAGGAGAAAGTGTCATATGAACATGCTTTTGCGACATATTTTAATGGTGACGTTGAGGTTATTAGAAATATAATGGAAAATGAGTGGGCTAAATTTGCGAGTATATCAGACCTCAATATTTTTGGAAACCCCTTCAAATGTATTTTCAGTAAAGGTTCTAACATTAAGAATTTAATAGAAAAGAGGGGTGAGGTAGTAAGTTTAAATAGTCAAGCTAGTAGGGGCATGTTCCCAGTGTCCATATGCATTAAATGGTGAGAGCATTTATATATCTGCAAGAAACAGAAATGTCATATGTGAGGCGTATGCCACCTGTAATACTAGAGGGGTGGTTTATATAGTATTATGTGAAGCCTGTAATGCATTTTATGTTGGGAAATGGAAAGGAAATTCTGTAAAAGGTTTTATGAACATGCATATGAAACTAGAAACAGGAATTCCAATAATGCCTTATATAGTCATATTATGACATGTCTAGCAGCTATTTTTTTTTATTTTTTGTATTAGAAATTGTACCCGTGGATAAAAGAGGGGGGGGCATGGGAACTAAAAATAGAATACAGGGAATTGTATTGGCAAATTATTTTAGAAACCAACAGATTCCTTGGTATGAATGATAGTTTCTATAGCTCCTGCGTTGAAACTTAGGGCTGCTAGGCTTTGGTGGATATATTTTATGGCCACTAGATGAAGTTCTATCACAAGTTAATACAGTATATGGGACAGAAGGTATTTTATTTAACAAGTGTTTTTTTATATATTTTTTTTATAATTTGACACTTTTATACAAACATTTTCACATTGATATATATATAGTTTTATTTTTTCATTATTCTATTTATAAATTATTTATATATTGTGGAGCAGTTCAGTAATTTCTTAAGCTTTCAGCAGTAGGATTATTTATTTATTTATTTATTTATTTATTTATTTCAGTTTGTTAACCAGGAAAGTCCATTGGGCCAAGGTAGCCCCTTTTCAATGGAGGCCCGAGGAGAAAAGCTCTAGACAGAAAGACAATATACAATATACAATAGTACAGCATATGAGAACAACAGTTTAACATTCAATATACAGCTAGGCAAGATTTTACATATCTTGAAATATATGAGCTGAGTCAATCACTTATAAGGTATTAGCAAAAACAATAAATTTATGTTCATTTCATTGAATGATTTTAATTGAATAATTATTTTAATGTGGCAGTTCGTGGTTGTATAAATATATGGGGTCTTGGGATATTGGGATACATCTGATGAAGTCTTTTGAGGGACGAAAATGCTGTGACGTGTGCGTTAATATGATTTTGTCTGTGGATTTTATGTGACTTGGTGCATATTGGATCAATAAAGTAACTTTATTTTCTTTGCCGAGTGGTGGTCGTCCTTCCTGGGTGCCTGTTTTCATTTGGTTTTGGTTATGTCTGCTTTTGGGCACTTTTTCTCATTGATTTGCATAGATAAAGATCTATCTCACATCTGTTAATGGTCTTAGTTTTACAAGATATAGAATACCCTTCCATATTGTAAATGGTGAGCAGAATGAAAGCTGCAGTGTACTAGATCAGAAGAAGCATTTTATGAAAAAAATATAGGATTAATGGTAAGTCACATATCCAGTAACTTGTAGATGTAAATTCACATTTAGGTTTTGGTTGATTGGGAATGAATGAGTTAATTATTGTTAACTGAGGGACAATAAAATCAGAGAAGATACTTCAGCGAGCTACAATCGTTCTTGTTTATGTACTAAAAGGCTGGTTATGTCAAAGATGGACAGACTGCTGTAAGGGATAATAAAATAAGAAAGGTAATCTAAAAATACCTGTTGTACTGCTAATTATCAAAGGAATAAAGTGCATTTAAGAAATGCTGTAGAGTGTGGACTACAAGAAAGTAAAGTTTGCATTCAAAAAACATCAAGTGATAGTGATGCTACCAGAGATCATGCTTTTATTTCTAATACTGTTGTGCCTTGTTACTGTATATTATTAGGAAAATATATTCAGATCATATAATAATTTTGCTTGCAATGGAAAGAAAATTAAGAGTGTGTGGCACAGGTGAGTTATTCCCAAAAATGTTCTTCAAGATGATAATTTTAGAATGAGAGTGAAGGCTGAAATTCATGAAGTAGGGTTACTACTCTTGCAGAGGTTTTCTCAGTGGATGTGTGCAATGCTAGTTGCCTTGGGGAAGACATAAGGACAGATTACATTTTAGATTTGAAATCATGCCTGAAACAGCATTGTAAGGCATGGTCAGTATTGCTACTAACCAAGTAAAACACAGATGTAGTGAATGTGGAGAAACCTCCACAAGGAACATATTCCAAATGTATTCTTTGGAAGAATTGTGTTGCATTAGAAATGCAAATCACTGTAGCTAGATTATTAGCCTTCATGCTATATGCCTGTATGTAAGAACCCTGTTTTTTTTTCTTTTTACAGTTAGAAAATATATCTATAGTGTATAGTGTATATTTATCAGATGGTATACATTGCATTATACAGACTGCTGTAAATTACCCTTAATACAATGCTAAGCCTGTCAATGTCTAGTTAACTCAAAATTATTTTTGTACACAATTTGAAATCCTTTTAAATAGACAAGGTGATCCTTAATATCATTACAAACTCTTGAAAAGGCTGTATAGCTGCCTTTTTTTCTAGTGGTTTTCTATACTGGAAGAATTTAACAAGACTATTTATACTGGATATCTGGTCTTCCTTTTCTAACAGTTCTCACTGCACTAGGGCTCAACCTGGAGGCATGATTTCAGAAGCCTCTATTACAACTCTTAACTATCATAATTTATACAGCATATTTTTTTCATGCAAAATGATTGGTTGTATGACTTTTGCTTGTTTATCTTCTTGTAGATTCAGCATATGATAGTTGTCAAGCACAGATGACTGCAATTTTTTTTCTATATAGCTTATCATTTTTCCCATGAATGACAAAAGACCTTGGTTCATCTGCTTTATGAATCACTTCTGCTTCAAGATGCCGACTTTCCAATGGGTTTTGAAGGTTCCCTATTAGTTGATCGAAGACACATTCTTTTGAATGCATCTTGATCGAACTTTATAGGGCAAAACGGCAAAATACCGAAGCGGCATATAAGCCAATTCTTTCCCTGGGAAAGAAATTGCTTGTCCGCCTTCGGTATTTTGCCTTCTTTATTACTGTAGTGCGGTCTCAGAGTTGGTATAGTGGGGGTGAAGCCCCTCACATTAGAAATAGTTTGTGGTGTGCGTGTGTTGTGTGTGTGTTTCTCAGAACAGCGATTTTTTTCCCTGGAAAAAAAATCGCTGTTGTGAGTGTTCAAGATTGTAAGTTTTCACTTACATGGGGTCGATGAAGCAGAGTTCACTTTTCTAAGCGTTCGGTGATTCAATATAGACCCAATTTTGAATTCTTTCACTTTGAGTCAAACCTGTAAACGTATTTAGTCTTCACAAGTTTATGACATTAAAGCATTTTTGCCTCTGCTGATGTCTTCACTGTATTTCCTGTTCTTTATGTTTAATCAAAGGCATCAGTAATGTAATTGAAGTAAACAATCTGCTTTCTTCCTTCTGCCCTATAAGAATCACTGCAGTGGCATATCCATGCATTCCTAAATTACAAGATGATAATTTTCTTTTCTGCAAAACTTGTCACTTGTTAAAATACTTCTTTCCACTTTTCCATTAGACAGTGGTTAGGGTGGGATGGATATTATTGATTTCCCATTCATGCTCAAATTGTTTGAATCCCTGACTTGTGTATTATGGATTACTGTCAGATATGAGAGCATCAGTATCCTTTGTCTGAAAATCTAGACTTATATGCACTAATCTGATGTGTTGTGTCTGTCAGTTAAATTATTTCAGAGAATTCAGACGAATAATCCACAGATATTAGCTACATGGCTACGTTAAACAAAATACCAAAAATAACCTCATATATATATATATATATATATATATATACTCATTTGATGTCTTATTGACAGTTTAACCAGGCTATTTCAACCGCCCAACATTGTTTGCATTCAGATTTCCATATGATGATTACTCTATTTATGGATATTGACTGCATGTATAATACTATGGACAATGAATAACTTATTGGTGCTGTATTTGTTGATTTACAATGGACTTTCACTCTAGGTAATCACACTGTATTAATCGATAAATCGTGACAAACTGGCTTCAATAACACAACCTGAAACTGGTTCAGAGATTACCTATATAATAGTCAAATCAAAGTGTAGCACCTTCATACCAAGTCAGACCCTAGCCTTCTTTCTACAGTGATACTTTAAGGTTCAGTATGAGTTCCCATTATTTTCTCATCACATCAGATGACCTACCCCAGATTAAAATGTATTTATCCATATGATATTCTTCTCTCAAAATAGCTAACTCTTCTCTGAACTACAAACCCATCTTCAGGAACAATTCACCCAATGGTGTAATTGGTTCGGCAGCAACAAAATAGTTAAGTCACATAAAACAAAGTATTTGACTTTCAGCACACTACAACAATAGGGTAGCACTCACACAACTAAAGGAACCATGGTACACCCCCACCCTTCTGGTTCATAGCTACAAAAATCTGGGCATTTAATTAAATTCTGCTCAAAACTTCACTCACAATGTAGAATCAATCATCTCAAATATTCTCACAAAATAAACTTAAATATACCAATTATCTCACAGTTGACTAAAAAAAGCAACAGCAAAAGACACCTTGTTAGTACAACTTGAATATATTATACCCCTGACCACCCTTGGTAACTCCCACTCAGCAATTCTGCTCCAATGCACACAATACAAAACTTGTAGATTTATTGCCCTTGCTGGCTATGAGCCTATTGTTGTCACATCATTAAATCAGCAAATATGCTACCAGTCACCTGCCTTGCCATTTTGCTACCACTGTTTACATCATCTTCAATAATGAATTCTGCCCACAAAAGACCTACAAATTCTTCTAGCCAACTATCCATTGGCTAGTAAGAAATCAAATTCCAGGAATGGTTACCCCACATTAAGGACTACTGTATGGAGTTCTATCTCAGCTAACATTTGTATCCAACTATCCCTTTCCTTTCATAAATCTCCATCCTTGCTCCTATAATCTTCTGCATTGTGTATTTGTTTCCAAAAACATCACCTTGAAAATGTTCTTCATCATTCCCTGCTACTTCTTACTATTATATTATACTTCTATGAAACTGTAAAAGGTGAATTAAAAACAATGTTTGTTACTTGTAAAACAATAAAAAGCTAACAAAAATATTACATCCCACCACTTCTGTCACTGTTGTTTCATCCTTCTATACATCTAAAGAATTCAGATATAAACTATTCCATGCAACTTGTTCCGTGCCACACACACAGGATATTTATTTTATTGTCAAAAGTGTCAATGGCATTTTTTTTTAACAAAACTATTTCATAACAAGTATTTTGTAAGAATATTTCATGAAAGTGTTATGCTTTATAATGGTTTACTACCACAATCTTGAAGCCCACAGTCCTGAAAAAAAATAATTCTGGGACCATAATATTGAAATACCAAAATACCAAAGACCACAATTTCTAAAAATTTTGAATACTGAATTCCCCTACCATGGTGAACTTAAGAAGAAGTGCTAACATTGGTCTTTCAGGGGTGAGGACCCAGAAACAAGTGTTAACATGAGTCCTGCTGGGAGGCAAGTCCAGGAGTTTGATATTGTGGTTTTCAGTATTTTGCTCTTTCAATATTATGGTCTCAGAGTTAATGATTTCTAAGACTGTGGGCTTCAAGATTGTGATAGTAAACCCCTTATATCTATTGCATGTTTTAAAATTGATGTCAATGAAAATCTTTGTCCATGCTATCAAAATATCTAACTGTTATGTATGCTGTTCAAGTTAGTATGTGGCCAAGAGTCAAGACAATGACAGTCATCTATGGGGGCTGAGCAACCACGTAGCTTAATCCTGGACACACCCACTGCGCCCACATCTACAAATATCACTACCAATGTGAACTCGGATACACTTTCCGTTGCAGACGGGAACGACCACATCATGGTTTCTTACTCCAATGTTGCCAACATAGAGACATCTGAATGTCCAGTGATTCCTTGTTCTAATACAATAGTCACAGAGGCACAAGTTCATGTTGATTCAAATGTTGATTCGAATGTTGACGCTAACACTCATTCTTCTGCTGACCTTTCATCTAAGAACATTAGACGAGATGTACGGAGGAAGCAGCTTCCTATTGACTCGTTTGTGAATCCAGTTGAAGACAATTTGTTTGCCATTGGGGAAGGTTTGCCTTCTTTTCCGTTACCTTATCGACCACACGAGACAAGGACTTGGTCTCCTCAAACACGCGCCACGATAAGGAAGAATATAGAGGACAACATGTTGTCTATGAAGAAGGTATGGAAATCATGAATTCCACTGACTCTAACTTTTTGAATCTCAAGACTTGTGACAATGATTTAGTCATTAATATATCTAGTTATGAGTTGAATGCCTTTGAATTATCTGTCCTAAACAAAGGACTAGGCTTTATTCCCTCTAGCTGCAATGATGCTACTGACATCATTGTGGACGTTAAATTGTTCACCAGGAATTTGAGCTTAAAGTTATTATTTGGGCAACATGATGAGCATAATTTTAACATTCATATGCCCTTTAAGAAACCTTCTACGTTCATTCCACAACAACATCCGCTTTTAGAAGCGTTTGAGCAGGCTGTTGAGAAGGACTTGTTTGAATTATACAATGACACTAGCACTAAATCTTGTTTTTATAATTTAACATTTAATGAGAAGTTGGCTCTTAATAGCTTGAAGAACAATAGTTCTATTGTTATCAGACAAGCTGACAAAGGGGGTGCCATCATTGTTATGGACCACTCTTTTTATTCTGCGAAAATGTTGTTCATGCTCTCTGATAATGAGACATATTTGCCCCTTCCTACATATAGATTGAACAACCTGATAAAGAACGTACAGTCTATACTTTATGATTTGATGTTGACAGGCACTATTGACAATGAATTGTATTTATATTTTTTAGTAGACAAACCCTTGATTCCATCCTTTAGGGGCCTTCCCAAGATACACAAGGATGCTGTGGATCCACCTCTACGTTCCATTGTATCCAGTAGGGGTTGGCTCACCGAACCTTTGTCTATTTACCTTGACAAAATGCTTAAACCTATTGTATCTCAAGTTGACTACATCTTAAGTGATACATCTGGCTTTTTGAATAATCTTGCCAAGTTTATTGATACATTTGGTTTTGACCATAATGACATATTGGTCACTCTTGACGTCAGATCTCTTTTTACGTCCATTCCAAATGATAAAGGTTTAGATTTTATTAGAGCCATGTTGTCACGTAACAACGTAGGGTCTCATTTGATAGATAGATTTATCTCATTACTTGAAGTAGTTCTTGAGAACAATGTTTTGTGCTATCAGAATAAGTATTTTTTGCAAACAAAGGGAGTAGCGATGGGTACCCCTTGTGCCAATGCCTATGCCAACTTGGTATTGGCACAATGGGAGTACTCATTTGTATTCAACAGTGATCTAGATCATTCTAGGCATCTGAAATTCTACAATAGATTTGTAGATGATGTTTTTCTTTTGTGGGGGGGCAATGATGAACAACTTCTAGAGTTTGTTAAGTACATCAATGCCTCTACTGATTTTCTGAGTTTTGATTATTCTCATTCATCCAATCAGATTGATTTTTTGGACGTCAAGATCATCAAAAATAGAGATGGTTTTGATACTGAACTCCATAGGAAATCTTGTTGGAGGAATAATTTGTTGCATCGTGGAAGTATGCATCCACAACACATTTATAAGAACATTGTCAGGAATCAAACTACCAGGATTTCTAAGCTCACATCCAATGAGTCGACCTGCCAGCACTACAGCAAATGTTTGGCCAGTGATTTTATATCTAGGGGCTATGATGCCAAGTTTGTTCATAATACCATATCTGAAGGTGATTCTCATAGAGAAAAACATGGAGCTCCATTGATTAGAACTAGTCACACCAATCCTACCTCTTCCAACACTAGGAACACCAGGAACACATCGAACATCAACAGGATCACCATACCTTACACCAATAGAAATAGTCACATTATGAGCATTTTACACAGACACTGGAACATCCTTTTGTTAGATGAGAAAATTGGTTCCTTAGTTGACACCAGACCGAGAGTGGCATACAAGAACATGCTTTCACTCAACAGACTACTCTGTTATGACAGGATACCTATTCAAACCCAGAAGAGTTGCAAATTTGGTACTTTTGCATGTCATA
The DNA here is from genome assembly GCF_019279795.1 of Protopterus annectens. Lineage (NCBI taxonomy): Eukaryota > Metazoa > Chordata > Ceratodontiformes > Protopteridae > Protopterus > Protopterus annectens. Next base: position 1,244,269,634 of record NC_056745.1, read on the forward strand.
CATGTAACCAATGCAAACATATAGCTAATACCAATACTTTTACACACCCGGAGACCAACAGGACCTATACATTCAAACATTATGCTAATTGCAAGTCAACTAATTTAGTATATTTAGCAGTTTGTCAATCCTGTCAAATTTTTTACGTGGGGATGACAACCAGGTCACTACGTGAGCGGATTAGGGAGCATATATATGCCATAACTAAAGGGAATGTTCTAAACGCATTGGCCAAACACATTGGAGAACAAGGGGACACTCATTACTTTAAGTTCTTAGTTCTTGAGTTAACATCTGTGGATGGCAGATTAGGCAACATTAAGAACAGAATTGAGGAAAGAGAAAATAAATGGATCCTAAAACTACAAGCCCATAGATTTGGGCTTAATGATAGGTTCACAATTAAGCCATTCTTAGCCTCTAGACCCTTGAATCATTGAGTTTTAGCACACTAATTATGACCAGATCACGTTATGTTTTATGTTTCCAATGTTTAGATGCATTTTATATTATTTATGTTGTTGCTTATATGTCTTTATTTTGCCTTTTTCTTTAAGAGCATGATGATGTCATTTATTAAGATATTTAAATAAGGGGGCATTAACTAACTGCTTTTATGTCTGATGAAGCGTTATGTGATAACGCGAAAGCGCTTACTTCTCACTGCAGTTTGTTTTTTCGTTTTTAATAAATGTGGATTTTACTGCATTAGAAGAACGTCTTGGATTTCTTTGGAGCTATTGAAGTTGATGCTATAGCCTATGGTGCACTCACTTGTTTTTTCTTATACCTTATCTATTTTAATTTGAGTGCTTTACTCGGTGGCGTTGTTTCTTTTTCATTTATTATTTTTTTCAGCCTTGAACATTATATTTTGGGCATACGTATCTATTCATTGAAAGAAAAAAAAATAGATACAGTTATCTTTCTTTACTGGTGATTTTTGCTTAGGCTAACCCCTTAAATTTCTTGTAAAACCTTTTCGTAGCTGTGTTTCTATGTCATCATCAATGCAGATATGAAATTATTTAATTTGTCTTCTGTATTTGGTAGTTGTAGTAGGCCAAGCAGGGAGGCCGCTGTGGTGCAGCAGTTAGCATTACCACCACACAGCAAGAGGTTCTCTGGTTCAATCCTCAGCTGGGGTGCCTTCTTTGTAGAGTCTGCATGTCCTCCCTGTGGTTGTGTGGGTTTCCTCTGGGTGCTCCAGTTTCCTCCCACATCCCAAAGACATACTGTAGGTGGATTTGATACTTTAAATTGGCCCTAGGCATGAGTGTGTGCATGTGTGTGCCTCCTGTGGAAGGTCGGGTGCCAGGCTGGCAACTTGATACTGTAAAACACCACTGCCAATCATGAGCGGACAGGTGATCTACTGTGGCGACATCTAACTGGGAAAAGCTGAAAGAAGAAGAAGTATTGCCTATATAACTGTTCATTCAGTTCTTTTAAATATGCTGTAATCAACACAGTTTGATATGTGTATGTACTTCTCCTGGCTGTATTTCATTTCTATAAGCTATAAAATCCACTAAAATTTAGGAAGTTCCTTAAACAGTTACTTTTTGTGATGATTTGTGGTCTGTTTTTACTTGCACAGACATGTGCATGGATTTTTCCTCAAATCCATGAATCACTGCTAACAAATCCTTTTCTATATTAGTATTTCTTTCATGCATGTATACATGCTGCCCATCCCTGGGTAACTTTTCTGTTCTCTTGAAAATATCGTAGTTCCTATACCATTCTGATTACTTTCTACTATTGACAAAATGGTTTATTCCAATCATAGAATTTTGATGTTGCAGCATCTCTAACTGGTTTCTTAAGAATTTCAAAACTCTGTTTCTGTTCATGGCTCCATTCTTTGAGCTAAAATAGCTTCCTTATAAGCATAATAATCTTAACTGTAATAGGTACAAGCTTTGCAAAACACTGCATCATTCCAAGAAACATTTACTGACTCTTTTTTTGTCTGAACTTGGAATTTACACAATTATTAGGACCTTCTCTGTATCAAGTTTCAGAAACTCTGATGTCAGCATATACCTCATTTATTTCAGACTTTCTCCCTGAGTTTGCATTTGTACTTGTTTACCTTGACATGACACAGTCTTAATCTATTCAGCAATTGCATTCTCTTGTTGCATCTTTGTCTGACCACACACTAATAAATCATCAGTTATGTTTATATCTCATTCAAAGCTTTCAGTTACTTGATCAACATTATATGAAACACATCTAGTTCTAATGAAATATGAAACAGATGTTTAAGGAATCTATACTCCTGATAATGCATTAAATGTGCACAATCTAGAACATGCTTCATCTAGTTTTATCTGCCATAGCCATGGTTTGCATAATCTAGTTCTGTCTGCCAAAACCCTGGTTTGCATCTACACCATGATGAAGGGCTTCCTTTCACTCTGTGCAGGGCAGCACCCAACCAAATGTCAGTCACCTCCATGGCTGCATTCTGTGTTGGGTTCCACCATTGCTGGCATCTTGGGCATGACCAGGCAGTAATTTGACTCTGCCATGTGCACAATGACATTCTCTAGGTAGACCAGATAGATGTCAAGCTGCTGTTCTACCTTCGCAATCACTATCTCTTCCAGCTTCTTCCAATTAACATCTCTAGAGAGTCTGACAACCCAACTCCTAGTGACACACCATGAGAGACAATAAAAAATAATGAACCCACCAGCTCACCCCAGACTAGATAACTGTGGAGAAGCAGCCATGGAGGCAGCTTAAGGCTCAGCAGGACATGGCAGGGCAGGTCAATTGTATGGAGATCATTGTCTCACCACAGACACTGCTGTTGCTGACACTGCATAAAATAGCAACATAAATAAAGAGAAATAAAACAACATACTTCAAATAAATATATAAAGGAAGACTAGTGTGACACCCGGACATTACAGATATAAACAATGGTATCAAGTCAGTGTATGACTGTCAACTATAAAAGTACCTACAAAAATACAAAACTGTTGGTAGGTGTACAGTGGTAATTTGGAGGATTTGTCTGACCAGGCAGACAACAGGACAAGATGGAATTATAGGCTTATGGGTCAGTCACAAGGGGCATTAGGACATGGATCTTATACATAACCCTATGTTTATATAGGAGTATATATACACACACACACACACACACACACACACACACACACACACACACACACACACACACACACACACACGTGTGTGTGTGTGTGTGTGTTTTTGTGGTCTGGGTGGAGAGATGATAAAATCAGCAAGTAAAGGAGAGTAGTATTACTGGAATTTAATTCATCCTCATGTCTTGGTGAGTACCTTCATGAGGTGGACCCTATTTTTACAAAATCTCACCAAAACAACACTGATATATAGACTGTACTTTATATAGCCTATATCATGGACAGAAGCAGGTTAAAAATAAAAAAACACGCAAGTGCATAAGTCTCAGGAAAAAATAGTGCCCATTCTTGGTAGGCACACTGGTGCCAGGACTGGAAAAAATAACAGTGTAGAATCCTCAAGACACATAAACATTCCACCAATGGGGTTAGGCCTAACTCATGAGAAGGATGACCCCCCCCCCACACCCCCATTGTGGAAGGAAGTAGTAGTCCACAAAAAAACACAAAAACTGCCAGGCCAAAAAAGAAGCCATAAACATGATAGAGTGGACTATTGAGGATAAGAAATAAATTATGTATTATTACTATTATGCAAGAAGTCCAGAACTTCTGGATAGAAGATATTCAAAAAGATTAAGAGAGAAATTAGAGGAAAGAAAAATACACACACAAGAAAAACTGTCAAAAGCTTCAAATGCAAATTTGTTTTCATTAATACAACAGATTTATGAAAAACATTATATAGACCAAGATACATTGGGCCATTGGACAAAGAAGCAGCTGAGAAAGTGCAAAAATGTAAAGAACAAAACCTGGAGATTTTTGAAAGGTATAAAAAAGAAAAGTGGACATGGGAAAGAAGGAAAGATCTGATATGGCATAATATTTATGTGAAGGAGAAAGCTAAACTAATCAATACAAAAAAGCAGCTCCAACAAAGATATTTCAAGAGAAAGACAGGCAAAGGCACCCAGATATGGAACATTTCACAATTCAAAAAATTAGATCACAAAGCGGAATGTAGAGCAGATGATTAGTGAACTACAAGTTAAACAAATAGAAGCCGGTTATGGAATACCTGTGAAGTGAAGGATTTAGTGTACAAAATCTAACACAGGTTATATCACAGCATGATGGAGCAATGAGTACCTAAAGTAAAGGAGTAACAGCTGGAGTGGGAGACAGCTGAAGAAGAATAAATGTGGATATAGGAAAGAAAAATAGATTTAATATCATGTAATGTTTATGCAAAGGAAAAAGGAAAACTAATCAATACAAAAAGCAACACCAAAGATATCTGTAGAGAAATACAGGCAAAGGCATCTGGAGTTGGAAAATTTTACAATACAAACAATAAGAAAACAAAGGGGGAAAGAGAAAAGTGGGATTTGTAAAACTGAAGTTATGGATAACCTGTAAAGTGAAGGATATAGTATAGAAAATCCAACTCTAGAAATGTCACAGCACGATGGAACAGTTAGTCCCCAAATTAAGGAGAAACAAGTGGAACAGGAAGAAACTGATCAGCTGCCACCTAAAGATACTCTGGAGTCTGCTGTAGGAAACATACAAAAGTTTAGTTGGAGTTGCCCAGCAAAGGAAGGGATAGATAACAATGGGAACAGTAACACAGCCAATGTTGTGGAGTGATAGGCCAGTGAGTTCTCATATGAAAGAGCTATGGATGACACCTGATGTAGATGAAAAGAATATGTCACAGGAAGATGTTTTGGAACTTTCTATAGAATGACCACAGGAAATGGAAAATAAAGAATGTGCCCTCAATTTAGAAGAAAAAGATCGAAGGGAAGAGTTGCTTGATTTAATAGAAATAGATATACATATTAAGGTCAATGAAAGAAATATATTACAGAATGTTAATAAGATCTATAATGTTAGAAGTCTGATAAAACAAACAGAGTAATCAAGACTATCAACAGAAATTGATGTGCTATAACATAAGTAAACAGTATATATATTACTATGCAACAAAGTTAATAACAGATAAAGTCTTACCACAAAAATGCAGAGCAATAAGGGAAAGGAAGGGAAGAAATCAAATGCCATCATGCAAGTACTGAATAGAGAAAACTATAAAGCAGTTAAGATAAGAAGTGTCACTGTTGGAAGAGTACAGAAGAGGGAATAGATCAACAAAATACTCAGAAAAATAGATGTGGTAAAGGTAATGTGCAGTATTAGATCCAGGATCTATCATACACTATTGCAAATAATAAACTAAACATATCAGCACAGAAAAAATGTTTCTACTTCACATGACTGAAAGCTCAAAATACTGAATTTCATTTGAATGAGACCACAATATCTAGTTTTCAAAATACTGAAAATTCATTTGACTGAGTCTCATGCTGAAAGCTTGCAATGCTGAATTTCAGAATACTAAATTTAAGCCATAGACGTGACCTGTGACTTGCTTGTGATAAAAAATAAATAAAAAATGACCGTAACTTAAAGTGCCAACTGTCAGAATACTGATAGCGTAGAAAGAAGTGTTGTAGTATTTCTAAATGTGGGTATGTCTCTTTACATTTTTATGGTAAGTATCTAAAGTAATATGGCAGACATTTTGTGTGCTCCTGGCAGTACTGGCAGTGTATACAACACTGTAAGGTAAGCAAAAGGTATATACCCTTTTCCTGACTGTAGTGCCATCCTGGAGTTAGTATATATATTAGGGGTGTGTGGGAGGCATAGCCCCCACCTAGTTTGGTTGTATAGTGTCCGGTTTCTGTTAAGAGGGTAAGTAAGTAAGTAAGTAGTTTTTAAGTTTTGGAAAGAGTTAGTCATTGCTTGTAAACCTATATCTCAGCTGTATTCTTAGCCACTGTTATTCAAGGGTAATAGCTGCTAGCTCATCTATTAAAATACTTGCTAGGCTTTATGGCAGTAATGATATAAATGTTTTACCATTTAACTAAATACTTAATTTCATTTTGAACTATAACTGTTTACTACTATTGTTGAACAAAACTGACATATATTTCTTGTAACTTGTAATTAATTGTTGTTTTTAATTGTTGTTTTTATTGTGGAGCTTTTCTCCCCAGGCCTCCACTGAAAAAGGACCTGTGTCCAGTCACATTTTCCCAGTCAAAAAATGTAAATAAATAAAATAAATAATAAATTGGTGTTGTAAGTGTGCATGTCTATGGCTTAAAATTCGGTATTTTGAAATTCAGCATTGTAAGCTTTCAGTATAATGAGACTCAGTAAAATGAGTTTTCAGTATTTTGAAAATTAGGTATTGTGGTCTCAGTCAAATGAAATTCAGTATTTTTAGTTTGCAGTCATATGAAGTAGATCCAGAAAAACCTTAAAAGATATACAGGTAAATATAAACAAAGATTACTAAATAAGCATTTCAGTGATGATCCAAAAAGTTTTATACAGAATAGGTGAAAAAAGCAAAAATAATAGAAATATTACTAAAAACAGAAGAAACAGACAGATTTTGGAGAAATATTTATGAAAACACTGTAGAACATAACAAAGATATTAAATGGATAGAAGAAGTAAAAGAAACAGTAAGAAATTCAAATGTGCAGGATATGAAATGGGATGAAGTAAGGGCCAGAGAAACTGAAACAGAATTAAGGAAAGCTCCTAACTGGAAAACCCCAGGACCAGATGCAGTACTCAACTTCTGGCTAAAAGTATTCACATTGTTACATGAAGATTTAGCCCTGAGCAAGAGCTATTTATATGCTCACCCCGAACAGACCAACCTGATTAACAACAAGAAAAATTATACTCCTTCTTAAGAAGGGACCTGCACTCTGTCCTAAAAATGATAGACCAGTAACTTGCCTTCTGACTATGTATAAACTGTATACTGGAATTGGTACTGACAGAGTTTATAGTCATTTAGAAAAAAAGTTGTTAATGGCAATAGAACAATAAGGTAACAAAAGAAAGCCATATCGAACAAAAGACCAAAGTCATAATGGTGGATTGTAAAAGGGGGAAGAATTTAAGTATGGCATGGAAAGATTACAAAAAAGCATTTGAACGCATTCCATATTCATGGATAAATGAGTGCTTACAGATGTACCAGATGTACCCTACATTGATCAGTAACATTGCAGTGACCATGAAGCAGTGGCAAACCATTTTGCAGCTAAGCCATGATAAAGGACAAATTATTATCCCAAGGATATAAATGCAAAGGGGGATATTCTAGGGTGACTTTTTACCACCATGGTTATTTTGTCTTGCCCTTAGCTCATTAACCTGTTTACGTAACAGATTAAGTTGTGATTACAGTTTGGCTCACAGACAACAACAGTAAAGTGTAAAGACCTCTCATCTTCTTTTTGTGAATGATTTAAAACTGTATAGTTCATCAGATGAGGAGGTGAAAGCAAAACCTGGTCAAAACTTACTCAGATTATATAAGAATGGCATTAGGTCTTGATAAATGTGCAAAATCAACATCTAAAGTAGGAAAGCTGCAGCACCAAGAAAATATCAGTCTGGGATGGGAATATTATATAAAGGAACTTGAGCAGGAGGAAGTGTATAATTATTTGGGAATTGATGAAGGATTAACAAGAAAACTTGAACAAATGTGAACAAAACTCAGCAAAGAATATTTTAGAAGACTAAAACTGATATTGAAAACAGCTCTGACATCTAGGAACAAAGTCCAAGCTATAAACTGATTTGCTCTTCCTATTCTAACTTACAGTTTTGGGGTGATTGATTGGCCCTAAAAGATATTGGATCATTTGGACAGGAAGACAAGAAAAATGGTTCAGGTTTATCAAATGATATATAAAAAATCAGTGTATACCAAGAATATATATCTCTCGTTCTGAAGGAGGTATGGGCATCCTCAAAACTGATTACATGTATAGATCTGCAGTCATGGGACTGCATTCATATCTGCTGACCTCACCTGATCCAACATAGTAAAAGTTTTAAAACATGAAGAGAAGAAGTCTAAGATTACTTCCCTGCTTAGTTACCAGATGCATATTGGTGTCAAGTTGGAATGGAAACCAAACCAGAAGCAGACAAAAATCAGGCAGCAACTGAATGTGCCCTAAACCAAAAGAAAGCATATAGGGAGAAGGATCAGATGAGAAGGTAAACATGTGGAAAAGGCATGAATATTGTTGGAAGTACAGGAAAACTCCCGGAACAACCTCAGGTTGATTAAGATCTGACACAGGAATGGTTAAAGAGAGGTGAATTTAAACCAAAAGATGAAAGGTTAATATTAGCAGCCCAGGCTAGTGGACTACATACATGTTAGTGAAATCGCCACTGAGCCAAGGTTAAAACTGCCGGTTTATTTTATAAACGTTAAATAATCACGCTTTTCATCCTACTCAATTGTAGGACTTCTTCAGAAATACAAAAAATACACAGAAATACACCAGTTGAATCCTTTTTATACTTCGCGCCAAATTTGTATCTGATAAACGTCACTCTTTTAAAGTGAAAGACATTAAAAAAGCAACAATGTTGCCAAACACTCATAAAACATTTGATTGTTTAAAAATTATTATTCTAATCCTATTTCATTATTTCTATAATTATTTAAAACATTATGAAATAAAGCATTATAAGAATTATTGAGTTATTAAATTATTGAAAAGTCCCTCATTGTCAATATGAATCCTGCAGCATCAAATTCAAAACCAAAACGGAATTATAAGTCCGTTCACATTGATACATATTTGATCATATGATTTTAAATTTAATAACCTAAGCAGTGCATATTTATACAATACGTGTTAACCTGCTTAAATATGCCATTTGTATTAATAAAACATGTATTTGAAATTATCTAATGTGTGTGTATAAATAGACGAATAAAAAATGAATGAATAAAAAAATAATAAAATAAAATGAAATTTGTGGAAAATGAAAAGTAAAATAAAATAAAATAAAAAATAATAATACATGAAGAATGAAAGATTGAATAACAGTGTCTGCTTTCATATATGTGCTGATTTACACATAGTTCCACAAATCTTTTGTTTTTGGTGTTTATCCCATATACACTTTATATTTTACATATCACCTTTAAAGCCCAGAAATGGTTAATAAAATTTATAAATTTAAATATAACTATAAATATATATATATCACTTCTTTTAACCCAAAACATCACCTTTCCTGATGCGGCAGGATTGACAATGAGGGACTTTTCAATAATTTAATAACTCAATAATTCTTATAATGCTTTATTTCATAATCAAATGTTTTATGAGTGTTCGGCAACATTGTTGCTTTTTTAATGTGTTTCACTTTAAAAGAGTGACATTTATCAGATACAAATTTGGTGTGAAGTATAAAAAGGATTCAACTGGTGTATTTCTGTGTATTTTTTGTATTTCTGAAGAAGTCCTACAATTGAGTAGGATGAAAAGCGTGATTTATTTAACGTTTATAAAATAAACCGGCAGTTTTAACCTTGGCTCAGTGGCAATTTCATTAGTTTGTATTTTGTGTTTTTGTGGAGTTAAATAGACTACATATATGTTGCTTTACAAAGTCCATTGAACATGTGTGAGAAATAGACAAATGAAGGTTCTGTAAAACAGAGCTGGAAACAGTCACACATCTTTTTACTGGGTGTGATACACTAATGGCAGAGGGTCTGTATACTGAAAGGCATAATAATGTGGCAAGACTATTGCATAGAGGATTATGTAAACATTACAGTACTGACATAGCTGAAAAGCATTGGAAACATGAGCCAGAAAGCATATAGAGAATGATTAAATTTATATTACTTGGGATCACTCATTACCAACAGTTCAAAAACAGATGCGAGAAAACTAGATATAGTAGTCCATGAAAAGAAAAGAAAAGTAGCATTGATAATTGAAATTGCTACTTCCCAATGATTATAATGTCTTACATACAGAAAGACAGAAAGTTATAAAATAGCAGCATTTGTAGGCAGAAACAAGGGCAATGTGGAAGAACAGACAGTTCCAATAGTAGTAGGAGCAATGGGCATAAAAAAGAATGTACAGTCTTATTTGATATACTACCGATGCATGGAGCTCCATATGAATTGCACAAGTAGCCAGTTCTGGGGACATTGCAGGTGAGGTGCTGCAGAGTGCACTTTTGGATAACATGAAAGATTGAAACAATGCTAATTTTGTGATCTTTAGTCACACTTTGACTTAGGAATGGTGTCCATTCACATCATGGTATTTAAAACCCAAAATATTTGGAAAAATTAAAATAGTACAGTGCAGTTGGGACAGTGAGGGACAGTGGGGGCCATGGAAGGTTTTGAGGGATATCCCTTCTGCTATGTGTTATGGCAAAGGAACAAGGACAGCCACAGTGGAAATGGCAGACTGTAGGAATGTTGCAGGGCAGCATGTTGACCATGGCAATATAAAGCAAGAACAGCAATCTAGTGGTCTAAACAAAAGCAGCAGTTAGCACATAGTAGACAAGTACTATGATATATGATAGTCAATAGTACAAGTCAGAATAGGCATAAAGCATGCCCTGGGTATGTAATTCAGATGTCACAAGACCATGTGTTTTTGTTAGGGTAGTGTATGCAGAATTTGAGGAAGTGTGACTGGTGCATTGCATAGAACTGGCAGGGCTGTGGAGGTGACCACAGCATGGTACAGGACCAAATCCACAGGTGTGAGGTAGGGCATGGTACTTGGCATGCTAGAAGATTAAGCCATGCCACACAGATGATCCATACCCTGAACGTGTGTGCACCTTTCATAGGTTGAGTAGGTTGGAAAGCACCTTCATCTGCATGGACAGTGTATTTGTGTCCGGAAGTATATACTGCTGTGGGCAGTGGATGTCACTAGTAGCCACAACATACTATTAATTAAAAATCTGTTGTTATGACATCTATACATGGCTGTACTAATGCAGTTATGTACTTACCCCTATATCTAGAAAAATGGCACCTATGCCATTGAAAGAGGAGCTGATTCACTTCAAACTGCTCAGAAGATGAAAACATTAATAAAAATGGAAATGTACATGAAGCATATATCTTGCACTTGTCTGATAGTTATAAAATACATTACACTGAATGCACCTGTCTTGTGTACTAACTGTAGAGCTCAAGAACACTCACCTGACCTCTTCTTCCCATCTCTTCAGGTCACTGTAGTGGTACTTGCTCTATTCAGCTGTGCAGCTGATGCCTGATGTAGCAGTCACAGCTCTGACAAGGACTGCTGTGTATCTACCTCAAAAGAGGTCCCCATTAGGCATTCCTAGTGATCTCTGTACATTACGTATAGAAATATCCTAGATTCCCTAGACCACCACCCTACAGCCCTGCTACACTTGGTGCCCTTAGAAAGCATGGCCACATCACAAGTCACAATCTAGAGAAATATGTAGCAAAGTTGTTTTGACATACAGCTGTCATATGACATGCAACAGCAGGTACTGAGGCAGCATTGCGGGATGCTATGTCATGATATAGTTGTGTGAAAATGCATGGCATGCTAGGAAGGTGTTTGACTGTGAATGATGTGATAACATGATTGTGATTGGCACAGACAATGCATGCCTTACTCCATTATTGATCCTTAGCACATCTGTGAGCAATGAAAAAACAATAATGAAAATGCAAATGTACAGCATTCTATATGCTCACTGAGATCAAACCTAGCAACTCATAACAATGTGCTTTGCAGCTACTTGTGCAGGTGCACAATCCAGTATGAGCCTCATAGCACAGCCTTCTTCAAGTGTGTAATGTATAAAAATGTAGACACCAGTAATGCCAACAACTACGTAGGAACTGTGGACGAACAACTCGGACATCTTGAAAAAGAAATCACAAAATTTCACAAATTACAGGTGGAGAATAGCTACTTACGGGAATGCTTACGGAGGGAACATGTACCCAAAGGACTGAGGACATGGAGATTTCCCTCAGGTACTGTTCAAGGCACTGATTTTTATAAAGAACTTATTTCTATGTTCAACAGACATGTTTGTGAACTAGTTGAATGCCTGATGAGGGAAAATGATAGGAAAATGGTAACATTTAAGAAAACGAGTGACGAATGTGATGCTACTGTCAAAAACAACTTAGGTTTTCCACAAAAGATAGACAAATACAGGGCTATGTTCATCAATGTAGACAAATATGTGGAGGATTTGGTTAACAAAAAAATTAAAAAATTGCAAAGGGACAAAAAAGATTATGATGCTGGGAAGGCTTATCCCCCACCCAGTGGATATGGTAGAGTACAGCAAGTTAATGTTAGGGAAAATATGTATGCAAATGATTATGTTGATCAAGATCTGAGGGATGAAGTTGAAAATGACAATCTTGACATTGTAGCCCCTTTAGACATGCCCCTGAGGAGGTCAGAATGCCTCCAGAATCGAACGAGGCAATCCACCCAGGACAGGGATGTCGAGAACAATGGGAACTACAGGAATACTGGCCGTCCCTACAGGGGACAGGGGAAGGTGAACAACAGGTGGTAATTGATTCTGTTACACAAATGGCAACACATATAGTTATGAACAAAGAGGGTGATTTCAAAATATTTAATTTAATTGATGTAAATGTTGACTTAAAGTGGGCTGAATTATTCCAAAAGGGGCTTAATTATGTTCCTGCTAAGATTCCTGCTGTAGAAACTGCCCTTTTGGGGTTAAAAGGTTTTGTGAGGAAACTCAGTTTATGTATTTACTTTGACAATGAATTCAATAGTACACATGCCACCCAATGTTAAAAACTGAGTACATTTAACCCCTCTCTACACCCTTTATTACAGCTGTTTGAAAACCTTTGTGGTAATCAAGTTAGAAATCTTATTAAACATAAGAAAAAAAGATTTTATAACCAATTTTACAAATGAAGAAAGTGAACTCTTAAAAAATATATGTGACAATATGAATATCAGGGTAATGAAACCTGATAAGGGAGGGGGTATCGTAGTAATGAAAAAAGGGTGTACCTAGAGAAAATGTTTGGGGACTTGTTCAGTGATAGTTATGAACAAACTTCATTGAATGAATTGAATTTAGCCTATAGATACATTGACGTTATTTTGAACGACTTGCTTCTAGATGGACAGATCACTACAAGTGAGCTTAATTTTTTACAACAAAAATCACCCGATTATTTTTGGCATCCCTAAAATCCACAAAAATATTGTTGACCCACCGTTGAGGCCTATTGTGGATGCTAAGTCATCCAAAACATTTAATCTGGCCAAATTTGTGGATTTTCCATTAAAAAAAACATGTTGGACAAACTACAACATGTCCTTAAGGACTCCTGGGATTGTTTAAGCAAGATTAAAGATACCTTGTTTTGTGAACACCTGATCTTGGCTATGATAGACATTAAGGACTTATTCACTGTTATCCCCCACGGTATTAGTACTCAATGGTTTCAAGACTTTCTTTGTTCCAATACCAATTTTGTCCACAACAGGATTTTATTGTTTAGAACGCTTATGGAGGTAATCTTAGAGAATAATTTCATTGCATTTGACAATCAGTACTTTAAACAAAAGGTTGGTGTGGCAATGGAGGCAGCGTGCACCCCTTTATTTGCCAACATTGTGCTTACTCAATGGGAAAAAATTTTGTTTTCAAGAATGACTTTTCAAATTTTGTAAGTTTTATGGTCGCTTTCTTGACGACATCCGGATATTTTGGAATGGTTCTCAAGAAGCCTTAGACAGTTTTTTCGAGTTTTTGAACAATAGTACAACTTTTTTGTCCTTTACCATGGAATCTGCCATGGGCACAATATATTTTTTAGATATCAAAATCACTAAGGACCAGGTCAAAAAAGGGTTTAATTCGACCATATATAGAAAACCTACTTTCTCTAACACCTTGCTACATTTTGAAAGTTGCCACCCCCCACACCAGAAGAAGTCACTTGTTAAGGGACAGGGGGTGAGGATAGCAAGGATGGTTAGTGATTTCAAACAATTTATTGATGAAATTGACACTCTTAAATCTATGATGATTAGGAGAGGTTACCCTGAAGTTTTTATTGACCCTATTTTGCAGGAAGTTATTACAAAGAGAACTGATGGGTATTTTGTTCCCCTATTGGGTACTAACTTGTCAACCACAGCCACACATATTTTGGATGGTGGGTTCGGTAATTTGAGCCCCATGGTTACCGATAAAGGCTTTAATAGGGCTTTGATTTTGACGTTTAGTCCTGTTTTTAATGATATTAAGGAAATCATCAATAACTGGTGCATTTTAACTGATGTGCAAGAAGGTAAAGTTAAAATGGGATGTAGGCCATTGGTGATCTATAAAAGAAGTTCCAACATAAAAAATATGTTGGAAAGGAATGTACAGAAAAGTGGGGGTGGTCGTATGAGAAGATGTGGACACTGCCCCCAATGTTGTTACGTTTTTGAATCAAATGTTGTTGATATCAAAGGTTATGGCAAAGTGAAATTAACACAAAAGATTAACTGTATGACAAAATTTTTAGTGTACATTGCCATCTGCCAACATTGTGGTAGGTTTTATATTGGCAAAACAAAAAATGCATTGAACAAACGGATATATCAACATACCTACGACATTCGTAAGGTTAATTTGTCTAATGCTTTAGCTAGACATGTTTTTGAGCACAGTGGCCATTGTTTCAGATTTTCAGGTTTGGAGCAAATTGTTGACAAAAATATGAGGGGTGTGCCTAAAGACATATGGTTGGAATACAGAGAGTTGGTTTGGCAACTCCGTGTTAATGCTACTAACACCCCAGGTTTCAATGAGACCCTGTCTACTTCCTGTTATCTAAAACTAAAATCAGAGTTTCGTATTTAATCAGCATCAAATTAATATTTCAATAGTTTTTTGATTCACTTAATTTTAAGTCTTGTTTGTGAATCAACACCAGTTGCAGTAGTGATATGTTTATTAATGTCATGTCTGGATCTGATAGTGTTAATGTAATAATTATTTTTTCATTTATACATTCAATTATCTATATACATATTTATTGTAGTATTCATACTTACTTTTAACTTCATTTAAACACTGGTTGATGTACATATATTTTATAAAAATGAGTTTTTGATACATATTCATACATTTACCAATGTTCAGGAACAAAAGCTTGTCTATAGATTCAATTTAAATGTAATTTTAACAACTTCTTTCTTAAGAATCAATTGTTCAATTAATCAGCGGGAGTGGTTTTACGTACCAGATGACTTTCATGGAAGGTATTTAAGCTTGTAAAATTTATTTTATGTGTTTCTGATGAAGTCTGAGGCTTAAGGCCGACGAAAGCGCTAAATCAATAAAGTGATTGCTGTGATACTCTGTGTTTGGACCCTGCTTCTGTCTTGGATAATGTAGAAAAAGTGTTATTCAGAGACATTTACCTAAAATTTGCTCATTAGTATAATTGCCACACTGTTAGCCCCAAAACTGTGCAAAAAACACAGTCACTGCTATTGTACTACTCATTGTGATATAGACTTTGCAGATATTGTGTCAAGGAAGTAGAATTAAGAAGTGGAATTTCTTTAGGACATTTACAACCAGTGTTCAATAAATATTACCTGCAATGTTGAGGAACTGGTTTTGATAAATCAACTGTTCCTTGTTAAATATACCAACTTTTTGAGGGCAGATATTAGAAATGTGCAAAATAGCCATGGACGTATATATAGTGGGTCTATATTGGATACTTGAATGTTTAAAAGTTCAAGTGTCATATGGTCGATACCATATGATTGAACTTTTAAAAGTTCAAACATCCAAAAAAAATAAACTACACAAAAAACCTACCTGAATGTTTTAAGCCAAGGAGAAAGCCCCCCTGCACCCCCCCCACCCACTTGGGGGGTTCCCCACTCTTTAAATATACCAACTCCAAGATCACACTACAGTGCAGAAAAGGGAAATCTTCCCATTCTGCGCTGTATGGCGATCTCCGTTAAAACATTTGAACTTTCAAAAATTCGATCATATGATGTCAACCATATGGCACTCAAACTTTTGAAAGTTCGAGCATCCAATGTAGACCCATATATGGTATACACTTGTTAATGAATTGTTAGCAAAGTAGGAAACTGCATATGTTTTGTATGTTAAGGTATAAGTTGTATGTTTATGTTTGTGTGAACACTGTGTAAGGCTATGCATACATATATGTAGATATTCTGGATTGTGTGAATAGACAATTATCATATGCATCTTAATGCCTTGCAAAAGTGGCTACAAGTGGACACAAGATCAAATATGATGTAGGGCCATCAACATTGTCTATCATGTTTGCAAAATGGGAACCCACTTTGCAGAGAAGGAGAAGGCCACAGATGGTTGCTTATCTACATGGTCATCCAGCCAACATGGAAGAATTCCTTGAGCATCTGCCAGGGGAGGGGAGCACATCTTCTCCATCACACCTGGTGGAGGACATGACATTGGTGCAAAACTTTGCTTAGTACCATGGGTGCTGGTGAGTGATGCCTAAGGTGGGTATTAATTTTCATATGTATAATAGAGTGCAACCTGTTGGAAACAGAATTATACACATACTGAGTATGACCATTTTGTTCTTACAGGCACATTGGGGTTTCAGCTACAACATCAGACTTCACAAGGTATGTGTCCTACACTTTCTGAATGCTATACTGTTTATTAGCAGTCATTTTATTGGGATCTGGGAGTGTCACAAAGTAGCACTTATATTCTTCTGTGTGTATGTTTTCAGAGGTGCTTTTGTGTCTGGGTCCACCACCATGGATGTCAGCATGCCTAAAACTGGGGAAATGTCTGAGCCTGATGATGATTGCTTTCATGACCTGGTGCAGTCTCCAGCCATAGTGGTACTGTTAGGTATAGGTAGAAAGGTGGACATGTCACTTCCCTCTTTCCACAGACACTGCTCCATTACCAGTGCAACCCACTCCTTAGTCCAAGTATAACATAGTAGAACTGGCATTGGTTGACACAGTAACCCAGTGTGTAACTCCCGCCCTTGCAGCTTAAACATCAGTGAATGTTGGCAGTTCCCAGGAGGAAAGAGTACAATGTCATGGCTCCAGCCCCATACTTGAGCTGACTGTCTCTATTGCCATTGCACAACAGATGTCCAGGACCATCATACAGATGCAAACTGATGCCACCACAGCTACTGCAGAACTAATTGGTATGGTATGTGGTGTTCTGCATAATTATCTGTAAGAGGGCATTGCCCATTCATGTAGCATTTTGAAAGGTATTCTAGGGTGTCTGTATCTTCAGGATGCCTGTGTATAGCCATGCACTGTAAGCATGGCCATTCTCATGACTGATCTTCTTCCACTTCTGTCAGGAAAGCCAATGATGAGATTGTCAGAAGATAGCAAAGGTCCTGTAATATCATCTCCTCCATGCCTACTAGCAGTGTTGAGGGCATTGCAGCTCACCCTTCATGCAGATGTGGGTAGGGTGCATGTGTTGAGACTACTCATGGGGCATCCTGCTTTTCACAGTTATAGAGCACACCATCATCTGTTGCAGCTGTGGATTTTACTAGTGAAATTTCTTGGACAGGCCACCACTGTGTATAGGGACATCCATGGTTGTTCCACATACCCCCTATGGGTGTTCTGGTCATCTCACAGAGGCATATATACAGTGTAGCAATTTCTGCAGGAGCAGTGTCTGTACACACAGATACACACACACACACACACACACACACACACACACACACACACACACACACACACACACATGCACGCACGTACACACACACATGCACGCACACATGTACACACACACACACACACACACACACACACACACACACACATGCACACACATGCACACATGTACACACACACACACACACACACACACACACACACACACACACACACACACACACACACACACACACACTCCCATTACCAGCACTCAACACTTCCCAAGATTACCACACTGGAGACACCACTACCTCTCTGAAAAGTCATCCTAAATCATCACACTCATCAGGCCATGACATATGCACAAACGTACATCAGTATCCCCCATCCCCACAATACCTGCTGCTTACATCTGTCATGTGGCGCTCCCCAACTGCGCATATGTTGGCAACTGTGGCCTGCTTTCAGTACTCTATTAGCCTCTATTTGATACACAGTGTAGTCACTCCATATATGGCACAACATAGTTTGGTATTAAAATTGCATGCATCATTGTTAATCTTTGTTGTATCTAATCTGGTCCATAGTTGTGAACCAGAGACCACCTCTTAGCCAATTCCATGGGATATAGTGCCTGCCATTGCCTCAGATGGTCATCCCTTGCAGTTCAGTCTTCCACAAACTCCTCACCATGTACCTTCTCCAATGTGACTCCAGCAGTCCCTTGGCATATCTGTTTGCATTGTTGTGTAACATGGCACACATAGCAAAAATGTTGCATGTTTCAGGATCATTCTGCAGGGCTCCACCAGTGGCATCTAAACAGCAGAAGTAGGCCTTCATGAATCCAAACACATGCACAGTGAAGTTTCGGGTTTGTGGCAGGGTGATGTTGTGTGCAGTCTCTGTCATGGTTTGTGGATTTCTTGTCAGTGTCATGAATCATGACTTCAGGGTATGTCTCGTATCACCATTAAAATGTCCCTGGGGGGAAAGTACCTCACAAAAATCAGTGATATAAGATGGATGTATGCCAGATATGGGCATCAAGGTCATTGACACTCTGGTGCACTGACGCATTATGCATTGTACCCTTTACATTGTGGACCAACTTACAGATGATGCAGTGGAATCCCTTACAGTTCATATTTTTTGTCCCTGTGTCCCAAGTTTGGTCTTGATGGCAGTATGAATGCGTCCCACAAACCTGCATGTAAGGGCAACATATCTATTCCAGCTCCTGCATGATATCTCAGTCCACATGATAGTGGTCCATTATTTTGGAATCACGGAGAGGATGAAACGTTAGGTGGGTTGAATTCTTCTACAATGAGTCTACAGTGAGTCAGGTGATGCCATGCATTTCCGTGGCTATTAGCTGCAAGGATGGCCTCATAAATGTACATGTGTGCAGTCTCTGTCTCTATTTATTAGGATTTTATGTCATACAAATGTACTGACAGTTGTAACTTATTGTATAATTTTTATATGTCTCTGACTCATACCACTGTATTTTTTTACCATCATTTTCATTAACCATCACTCTCATAATAATGTTGTTCATTTCCATCTCATTATATGCTCTTCTGTGACATGTTGAGTTTGATATTTTGTCATCTTGCGGGACCATGATATGTGTGCCTTTGAACCACTTCCACCCTTTGTGTCATAGCGCAATTGCAAGATGTGTGATTTGTCTCTCAATCCCAGGAACTGTTGATAGCTACATGATATTACTCAAGTGTCATAGAGCAGAGCTAAATGAGTTTAACGGTTGGACTTAATCATTATTTTGTTTCCAGGAGTTTTTGCATTGTACCCATTGTTGTACTTTATTTTACCTTTGATATTTTATGGCTGTATTACAGTCATATTTCTGTGTGCCTTCTTTTATATGCAGAGTTGAAAATAAGAATGCTGTTAGTTTTTCAATATTCACCTCAGCAAGTAGATGGGACAGAGGTGTAACTAGGGTAGGGAAGAACAGGTAGTTGGCTGAGGCACACAGTGCTAGGTGATGTTATTGGCAGGTGCCAATGTTGCTGGAGTGCAGTGCCAGCATTCAGAAATGAATGGTGATATTGCACTTAAAGTCAAAATTGAAGCACTGAAATGATTTGTGCTTGGTCATGTAATAATCACAAGCATTTGTTATATTTTTGTAGCAAGTGGCTTGTAACAGAGCTTTTTTAACTTTGTGAGGACCTCTTTTGTTTTCTTAATTCCACAACTTTAAGTTAAGGGGAGGCAGTTTGGGGAAAAGCATAGAGTACCAGATAACCTAGCTATGGTTCGGAGATGGGGACACACTAGCTTAATGTTTTATCTGTGCTGTAGTGTCATTGCTGGAACACGAATCTAAGTGGGGAGATTTGTTATTCTATAAAATATAGGTATTTTCCATCTTGGATCTCTGGTCCAGAGTGATAGAGCCGCAACCTAGATCACATAAGATCAATTAGCAGCTTGGGAAACTGGAAGAATCAGAGGTGGGGGTGGTAAGATATGTGTTGGCATGCTACCTGTGAGGGATGTTTGTGGAAGCTCATCCCACTGTGATGCCCTAGTGTTTCAGGAGAGTTGCATAGGCCATTTCCTAGAGAACAGAACAGAATAAATTCTGGGGGTGAGGGACATGGTAGCATCTACCCAAGTCAGTATGCTAGTCCTTGTTGATGCATGTCAAGGACCAGGCATGCCTCAGTATTAGGGGCATAGGTGTCATCTCTACAATGATAAAAAGGCTATGTATCTACCAGGTGGTGGGGGTTAAGCTGCATCCATAACCAAAATCTCCCAATGGCTGCCAGTATGACAGCTCTGTAATTGGCTTTTATCTCAAGGGGAACAAATGGGATGGAAACAGTTCCCACCCTATGAGGGATAAATGGGTCAATAGACAGAGAATAGCTGATGACTGGCAGGCAGTGCGGATGCAAAAAAAGTGCAATTAAAAAAATATGGGTATTTTCTGTGCGTACGTATGCATCTATATTGACCATGTATGCATGCATGCATGCTCGTGTGTGTGTGTGTGTGTGTGTGTGTGTGTGTGTGTGTGTGTGTGTGTGTGTGTGTGTGTGTGTGTGTGTGTGTGTGTGTGTGTTATTGCACATCCTGATGAGACACTTAACTGTACGGTATGCATTTTTTAAGTTGCTGCATTAAAATACTTTGTTGCTGATAATACCTGCAAAAACATTTTAGATGTAATTGTCTAATTGAGTATGTCTGTTATTGAAAGTTGTCAGCCTACACATCACTATTATGCATTATTTCATATCAGTATCACAGCATTACAGACCATATTTGACTCTATCCAAGTAAATAAGCACATAGAAATTAAAATACTGGTATGTAACATTGATTTGTATATGTTGCAAACATCTTAATATAGAACATTTAAGACATACATTTTTCAGCTTTGCTGCTCTTGCATGAAATGAGCATTTCTACAAGAGCTTGCTCATTATTTATTCTGCTTCCTGAGTTTCAGACTGCAAGGTTTTTGTTCTTCTCTCTATCATGGTGATACTGGGATACCACAGTGAAACAGTGTAGTACAAAAACGTCTATAAAGCAGATTATGTCTAGGTGCAATATTTCATCTCAGAAACTACTGACTGATATACATTTGAAAAAACTGGAAACAATGCCTATATTTTAACTATATAATTTAAGTTACTAAATGTGGTATGCTATTTCTAGAAACAAACATAAAAATTCATATGGTGCTGACATACACAGGGGACCAAATTCAGAAAGGTTAACTTTCCACATTCAGATGTGGCCATACTGTGATGCTTTAGCTTGAAGACATGCAGCACAAAGGTGGGCTGTTTCTGCAGCTGTGCTAAATGCTAATGAATATTCCATGAGATAAGCATATGTTAATGTCCTCAGCTCTAGAACTGCCTATGATAAGAAATGTATACAGCCAAGAGATTCAAAGAAATTTAACATGGTTGTTCACAACTCTTCATGTTAATGAACACGGGCAAAACCATGAGATCACAAATTACTGTAGGGATAAGTGCAGGGTAGTTTAGTGGGCTGGTTGTGTTGAGGGGAGTGGATGTATGGATATGTGTAAGTGTGCGCCTGTGTTGGCCTGGGAGGTCACAGTATTGGGGTATTGGGGTTAGTTAGGAGATAGAGTAGGATTATATTTGTGTGTGTGTGTGTGTGTGTGTGTGTGTGTGTGTGTGTGTGTGTGTGTGTGTGTGTGAGAGTTTGTGTGTGAAGGTTGGAGGGCTGTCATACCTTTACACTTCCTTAGAATAATAGGCAAATCCTGCAACATCAGGGGGGCTGCTAGACATATGGGATATAACCCCAAATACTTGGTACCAGGCAAACACTAGTCACCAGGGGTAACCCTAATCATGTGGGTCATGGGGACCACTAAACACCAGGGATAAGTCTAAAGAAGTGAGAAGGGAGGAAGGCCAGACACCAGCAATACTTCTTTAATATTAATGACATTTACAGAAGATAGAGGTAATGGGGCGGGGGACACTAGACACCAAAGACAACTCTTGTACCTTAACAGCATTTAGAAGAGAGGTGGGTCATGGCAGGAATACTAGATGCTAGGAAGAATTCTTATGCCTTAATGGCACTTACAGAGAATATGGATCAAAGCGGGGTGTGATGGGTGAGGGACACTATACATCAGGGAGAATTCTTTAAAATCATGCTTTAATTGCAGTTAGGGTCAGAGGGACACTAGATACCTGGGATAACAATATACCATCATGCCTTAATGGCACTTAAATAATATTTGGGCAAAGGAGAGCACTAGCCACCAGGGATAACCTGAAACAACACTCACACTTAAAGAAGATGTGGACAAGGGGAATACTAGATACCATGAAGAATCTAAATAGAGTATCTTAAAGACATTTATTACAAAACAGAAAAAAAAGATTATGTGGGTCATAGGAGACCACTATACACCAATAAAACTGAATAATCTGCCATAAAGGCACTAAAAGAGATTCAAACCCTGCATCCTCTTACCTCTCACAGAGGATATTAGTTCTCTATACCACCAATAAATACTAGGAACAACATGAAACACTACATAAAATTGAAAGAAAAAAAAAGTAAAGTACAAAGAAAATGGGGAAAGGGTTTAACCCTGCACTATTGATACAGGAAACAACAACATTAACCTACTATGTTAACTGATAAGTTAGTGTAGTGAATTTTTCTTTTTATAATATGTTGACTGTCTTCAACACTGTAAAAAACTTGCAACAGTTTGAGAGTTACAAGGGAGAGGAAAAATTTACTTACAAGCATACGTCTCAAATTCATACTGCCAGAAATCCTGACAAAGTCAAAAATAATGGGGAGACAAAGACACACTATCAGGGACTGAATGTAATCAATCCTCATAAACAATTCACTAGAATAATAGTTTTTGCACTAACATGCATCTACTGAAGGATATTAAGTGTGAAACTATAATGTCTGGCATTAATGACTGACCGACTGTAATCATCCATGATTTACAAAGGCAGGAAATTGATAGTGCTTGCTATCTTGGGGGAAGGAAGGCAAGGAGATCCACTGTACTACTTACCCTAACAGGGGTGGTGAGGGATTGATGGCAGCAACTATTTGCTCAGTGTGGCTTGTCTTCAATAAACCAAGAGAGAGTGCCTGGTGCATTTTGAGGCATATATATGTATTCTCCAAGTCAGTGGCTTAAATGGATGTGACCATCTGCAATGGGTAGGGGGTTAGGCAAGGAGGCAGTATACTTTAAAAAAGAAGAAATTACGTTTAAGGAGGGTTGGGGGATGCAGGGCACAGAAATGGGACCTGAATGGCTGGAGCAGGAGGGAGGGTCTGTGTGTGTGTGTGTGTGTGTGTGTGTGTGTGTGTGTGTGTGTGTGTGTGTGTGTGTGTGTGTGTGTGTGTGTGTGTGTGTGTGTGTGTGTGTGTGTGTGTGTGTGTGTGTGTGTGTGTGTGTGTGTGTGTGTGTGCGTGTGTGTGTCTGCGTGTGTGTGCGTGTGTTTGTTCTTCAAAGCAAGTGCTGGGAGGTGCTCTGTCTGGTTCATAGCACTGGCCTAGGACACTGGTTGAACTAGCTACATTTTTTTGTCAATGGCATCCATATAGCTAGACATGATCTCTTTGTTTATAAACTGTGAAATATAAAAGGATTTTATTACAACAATGGACACATGTTGGTCAAAAGTTAAGCCACTGTCCACAAGAGTACTCAAATCTTGAACAATTGGGTCAGCATTTAGTAGTGTATTGTCAGTGTAATAGTTGCTCATGGTAGATGACTTCCCAAAGGATACGATACTGCATTTTTGGCATTTCATTTTAGTTCATGATTTTTGGCACTGGCTATTTATATGGGACAAACTTTCCAGCAGGATGGCTAAATCCTTTGTGGATACAATGGCTGCTCCTTCTTTAGTCAGCCAGAACCCATTTCCATTTACTTCACAGCAGTACATACCAAACAGGAAAGGTCCCAACTTTGGCAATCCAGAGGGGTTTATTCCCAGTTTATTTTGCTTTTCTACTATGCCTGAGTGAGGGATTGTGTCAAAAACTTTGGCCAGATCAAGGTATGCAGGGTATACCATTCTACCTTCATCCATTGCTTTGTTGACCTTTTCATAAAATTCCACAAGGTTGAGTAAGCTTGACCTGACCTTGATGAATCCAAACTAAGATGAGTCCAGTGTTTGGAGGTTCCCTATGTCCTTTATTAGTTTCATGATAAGTTTTCCATGGCTTTGTAAATGAGGCTGTTCAGACTTATGGGTCCAACATTTCCTGGGTCTATGCAGGGTCCTCCCTAATAAAGAGAAATGACTGTAGCTATTCTCTATTTGATTGGCACAAAACTTATATGGAGGCTAAAGTTGAACAGTCTAGTTAATGGAGTAACTAAATCTTGCTTCATGCTATTTAAGATAATCCAGGGAAACTGTCAGGACCCATCAGTGCAACATTTTTAATTATTTATTCGACATATTTTGTATTTATTATATTCATATGTTATTTCCATTTGTTAGCCAAGGTAGTCTTTCTGAGCAAATGTCTGTTTTCAAGAAAGAGTGGGGAGAAAAACTCCAAGGGATGGATTCATGAACAGCTAATTTCCTGATGTGACATGCACAATAATAATGCATCATTTGTATTCCTTAATAGGCTTTACATGTCATGTAGAGCTGCCCAACAAGGGTAAACAGCAGAGTATGCTAATGAAACTATAATCAGCTGAATGCTAATGAAACAATCCAATATGGCAGAGCCATTCAGGAAGTTATAACATAATCATCTAGAGATGGTGTAGTCCTTTGCCAAAAATATCAAAACCTACTGAAATACAGTCACCATCACACTTGGGGGAAAAAAAGAAAAGCAATGTCAGGGACTGCTGCTGCTCTCTTGCATGTGCATGTGCAACTGGCTGAAATCTATACTGCTGCTGCTGCTGATAGACCTTGTCCACGGAGAAGAAGGGAGGTCAGACCCCATGTAATGGGAACCTATCAGTTCCAGGACAACACACTTAACTGACGACCAGATCACTGAAATGAGATCGCCAACAGAACACATCTCCGACAATGGTGAGTAGAAGGAAATGGGATGTATTCCCATTTCTGCAATGTAGTGCAATCTCAGAGTTGGTATATTTGTTTTTTAACTGTATTGCGGACACGTGAATACATTCCGTTCCATAATACATACACTTACCATTGTCGGGGACGTTCTTGTCTCGGTGATCTGGTCGTGGGTTATGTGTGTTTTCATGGATCTGACATTGATCCCATGTAACATATCATGGACTGCATGACACTGAAATAGTAGAGTAATACAGGGTTAATAGGGAAACACTACAGGCACTCTGCAACCTCTGCCATCCCCAGGTCAGACCCAGGGAAAATCAAGGTGATCCTATACTAGTAGAAACTAAGGTATGTGTAGCATTAATGATATTAGCTGCTGGTATATTCCAGAGACTCACATGGGATATACTAGAGGTGTCACAGGCCTCAGCCTCCAGAATATTTTGCCAATGTCTCAATGTTATGCTAGAACACATAAGAGAGTACTTCTATACTCCATGCACCCCAGAGGAGAGAGCAAGATCAGTGCAGGAATTTTATGCTGTCGCACACTTCCCTGCATTCTTGGGGCCATAGACTGCACTCATATTGAAATAAAAGCACCACCTGGTGAACAGGTAAGCATCAACAGGAAGGGGTTCCACTCAGTCAACTGCCAGGCTGTCTGTAATGTCTGAAGGATCATTCTCAATGTATGTGCAGGGAACCCAGGCAGTTATCATGACTCACACGTACGGCACACCTTCTAGCTTTACACAAAGTTTGTTAGGGAGATGCTCCATAATGCAATCTTCTAGGTGATGCAGGTTATGCATTGGAACTGTGGCTCATGACACTCATCAGAAATGCACACACACCCAGAGAAGAAGCATACAACGATGCCCACGTTCAGACTAGAAACATTATAGTGCATGTGTTTGGCATTCTGATGTCACAGTTCCACTGTCTAGGCACATCAAAGGCTGCCCTGCAATATGACCCAGGTACCTGAGCAGAAAGTCTGTGCAATGTTTCACGGTATCATCTTGAGACTACAGCTGCAACAGGGACAGCAAGACCCAGGACCACACATTCCTGGACCACAGGCACCTCCAGCACATACAGATAAGGATTCTGAGGGAGAACTCACAGCTACAGAGGTAGCTGGCAGACATAGACATGCACAATATGCCCTTGCCTTGGCTAAGAATCAAAGGATAGCATACACACTCATCATCTAAGACTCAAAGGTTAGAGTACATACTCAGTAAATAAGAGGCAAATGAAAGCACATACACACACCAGCAAAGGAATACACATAACAACTTAAACACATATAAATATTAAAAGTGATGCCATCCAATGTCCTCAGACTTTACTTACATGTGTAATGTCTGTATATGGATAGCATCAGAGACAGCTCCGAAACATACAATTCATAACTGTAGTAATGTCAAGATAAGTGCATAACCTGTACTACAGGGGCAAATGTGTAAGAAGGTAAACTACCTACATACTGTCAGTCATAAATGTACTCACTCAAAACCTGTGTGATTTGTCCACCAATGGCATTTATGGCTTATAGGAATGCTATCTGCAATATGCAAGTATGCAGTGTACGCAGTAACTGTCATCAAGCTCATAGGTGCCAGAAGCTGTTGAAGACTGGGGGGGTGGGGCAAAGGGTGAGAGGGGCACTTAGGGATTTAAAAAGGGAAATTTTTATAATTATTTGCTACCACAACATAGGTTCACTTAGAGGACAATTTAAGCTTAGACAATTCCCTTTTGGTGCTTGAATTAACATTTTCTGTTTGGTCTTACCTATCCCGTGGCTGATAATTGTATATTAGCCCTAGTGAGAATAACTGTGAAAATGCCATAGATAATTTGAGGGGACCCATCTAAGGGATGCAGCATTTAGGAACTGCCTCTATCCATTAGTGGCATGAGGGGCAATCCTGGAGTACATTGTCCATTAACCATCCTTAGATCCAAGTTGCATTTGAATATGGACAGGGATGAGCTTTGTTGTATTTTTATGGATCGTCTGTTCTGGAATCATGGTAGCCTCTGTGATATATATCCATATCTCCACAACATTCAGTTTAGATACCTGGACTGAGTATTTCTGATGCCAAATGACTTGTTGATGTTCAGTAGGTCCATCTGTATTAGGTCAGAGGATGCCTCATATGCCAAACACGTCACCTCTAAGCACTCTGTAAGATACTGAGTATAGTGATAAATCTTTGAGGTGGTCCATGCAAGGCCTATTCTTTAGGACTTGTATCCTTTTAGTAAGGTGTCTCTGAAGGTATTCCAATTGTTGCATGGGGATGGACAGATACATGCCAAAGTGGGCATTATACAAAATGATTGACCTAATGAGAGCTTTCTAAAGGGGGACAACAAAATCTCTAGATATACCCCCGGATTCACTATGCCCTGCATGGTGTGCATGATTAGTGCATGAGCTCATGCAGGCAATATGTCTGCCATGCAATCCAGTAACAGCCTGCAGGGGCGTGCATTAGAGCACCTGCACTAATCATGCAAGGACTAAGCCCTGGTATGCAAATCACCCCATTTGCAGGAGAAGTCCATGCAAATGAGATGATTTTGCAATCTAGGCAGCTTGCAATAGTCTGTGCAAGACTAGTGCTATCTGCAGAAATGTACTAGGTTAGTAACCGAGTACATGTCTGCAAAATCCAAAACGGAACCATGACAGCTCCAAATAAAGGCTGCATATCATTGAGGAAGCATGTCACTGGTCAAGTATAAGGTCATTGGCATTGCAAACAATAGAAAAAAATAAAAAAATCAACTTTAATTTTTTTTTCCGCCGATCTTGGCTATTTAAGCATAGGGCAGCAGCGCACAAATGGGATCGGGGGGAAAATAAGAAAATAAACCTAAAATAAGCATTCTACCTAAAATCAGTATTCTGCCATGCAAGTCAATGGCAGGCAGAAGACAACCTGGCCAGTGAATAGTGGTTGCTAAGGGGGGAGGCTCAATGTGACACATGTAGCTATGCATTAGCAGGCAATCCTATGCAAATGAGGGGAAGGAAAGTGAATCCCAGTTTTCCCTAGCGTGTGAGTCAGGTCCCAACAGTGTAAGAGTATGAACAGCTGAGTGCAAGACTAGGAGGTAGGGGACATCATGAGCGGGTGTGTCAGGCACACTGTAAGCGTATTGGGGCCCTGTGGCTTGGGCTTGCTCCTAGCTTAGCACAGCTAAGCTAGGGGGTGTGTCTAAACCTGCCTAGCACTCTTTACATTGCCTAAGTGGGTGTGCATGCCGCGCACTGGGTTTTACAGGAAGAAAAAAGAAGTTAAACCAGGAAATAGCAGCAGTGTGCACATTTGAGCACTCTGTTTGCACGGTGAGCACACAGGCTTAAACAGGGAGGCAATGGGAAGGGAAGATAGCAGTAGGAAGGTAATCAAGGGGAAGTAGCTTAGCTGCCAGGTGAAATGTATCAGAACCAGCCAATTACACAGGCAGCAGACCAGCCCAGCCAAGAACACTACTATAAACTAAGCAAACACCCTCCCCTCTGGTTTTTCCCACACTTTACACCACCGGTGTAAACAAGCGGGGAACTTTTAACACTCACAACAACAAAATGTTAGATGCTGCAATAGCTATCATACAACTTATGGAAGAGGCTGAGGGTGGTGAGGATGTGAATGCTGCCGAGCAACCCACAGTGAGGAGACAGAGAAGAGTGTACAGACCCAAGGTAACCTACCAAGGGCTACATGAGCTAGAGATAGTGGAGCACTATAGTGTGGACAGGGACCTCCTACAGCAAATTGTTGAGCTGTGCCAGCCACGCCACACACACAGAACTAACATAGGGTAACCCATCCCAGTGGATACCAAGGTATGTGTAGGCCTAAGAATACTACAGGTACCTTCCAAAGGCCAACTGGGGATATGATGGGGATCTCACAGGCATCAGCATCCAGGGTCCTCCACCAGTTCCTGGATGCCATGTCAGTGAGCATATGTATTTCCCCAACACCCATGAGGCATTGGCCAGCAATATGTGTCTCTTCCACCAAATAGCAGAATACCCTGAGGTAGTGGGTGCAATATACTGCATGCACATACGCATCAAAGCACCACCTAGTGAGTGGGGTAGGGTCTACATCAATGGCAAGAGCTTCCCCTTCATCAACTGCCAGGTCATGTGCAATGCCCAGGGCATAATAATGAACGTGTGTGCTGGCTGCCCTGGAAGCTATCACGAGTCCCACATCTGGCATCTGACGCAGCTGTACTAGAGATTTGCCAATGGGGATATCCCACATGGTCACCTAGTGGCTGATGCTGGATACGCACTGGAGCCATGGCTGATGACACCCATCTGAAATGCACACACACCCGAACAAGAACTCCATAATGAGGCACACGCACAAACAAGAATCATAATAGAGCGTGTGTTTGGGATGCTCAAGTCACAGTTCCGGTGCCTGGACACATCCGGTGGAGCCTTGCAGTACTCACCAACTACATGTACCCAAATTGTCCTTGTGTGTGTCATGCTACACAATATGATCCTGCAGAAACAGCTGCAACAGGAACAGCATGGGCCAGGGCCCCACAGCCCCCCACCATTGCCAAGGCCTGCACAGGCACAGAGTGACTCAGAGGAGGAACAACCTGAGCCTGCCCAAATAAGCAGAAGGAGGCGTGCCCAGTACCCGTTTGGCAAAGAGGTAACGCATAGCACATACACTGACATGGGAGTGACCCAGGGAAAACACTGCTCTCTGACTCTCACATACAGTAAAAGGGATGCCAAACATTGTACTACCTGTGCCTAACCATGTGTAGGGAGTGTGCTATGTACATCTGACATAGGCAGCCCTGCAGCACCACCCTCAGTACTAGGACACCCACAAGGTAAGTGCCTCACACATGCCAGTCGGGGGGGGGTCACATACCCAACAACAGTCACAGCCAGCAGGACAGGTATAGACAAACACAAACAAATGCTGTACTATGGCCTCTGAATGAGGCCTATGGGTAACCCCCCTCCCAGGCCTACACACACAGACTACAGCAGGCCAGGCAGTGGGATGTCAGTTATGAAGGCTAGGAACTCAGAAACTAATATGTAGATAATTAAAAGATAAGAAATGTAGTACACTGGTATACCCCTAGCCAGCAGGATAGGTAAGACTACAGACTGAAATGTAGTACCGACATACCAGTACAGTCCTAGCAAATGTGTACAAGTGTCAGGTGTGATGTCACTCACCTAGAAATACACCTTTTGGAAGGTCATAGTGCATCCTGTAACTGTGTACTGCTGTAGTGTAATAAAGTACTTAGGTAAGAGTTCTAACCCCAGACTTGGCAACTGTGTTTGTGTGCATGTCTGTCTGTCTCTGAGTTTATAGACAGCAATGCTTTTAAGGGTACTCATACTCCTTACAATTCATATACTCAGCTTTGCCAAGGTTGCTGATGTCACCCACCTAGAAATACACCTCTGGGAAGGTTGCAACCCAGTAATGTCCATAGCGCATCCTGTAAATGTGTACTGCTGTAGTGAGATAAAGTACTTAGATAGGAGTTCTAACCCGAGACTTGGCAACTGTTTGTGTGAGTGTCTGTCTTTGACTGTGTAGAAAGCAATGCTTTTTAGGGTACTCACACTCCTTACCAGTTATATACTCAACTTTGGCAAGGCTGCTGATGTCATCCACTTAGAATTACACCTCTGAGAAAGCTGCAACCCAGTAATCTCCATAACATGTCCTGTAACTGCATACTGCTGTAGTGTAATAACATACTTAAGTAGGAGCTCTTATCCCAGACTTGGCAACTGTGTGTGTTTGTGTGCATGTCTGTCTGTTTCTGACTGTGTAGAGAGCAATGCTTTTAGGGTACTCACACTCCTTACAATTCATATACTCAACTCTGGCACCCACCTAGAAATACACCTTTGGGAAGGTTGCAGCCCAGTAATCTCCGTAGTGTGTCCTGTAACTGTGTACTGCTGTAGTATGATAAAGTACTTAGATAGGATTTCTAACCCCAGATTTGGCAACTGTGTGTGTGTGTGTGTGTGTGTGTGTGTGTGTGTGTGTGTGTGTGTGTGTGTGTGTGTGTGTGTGTGTGTGTGTGTGTGTGTGTGTGTGTGTGTGAGAGCTTGAGTGTGTGGCTGACTGTGTAGTGAGCAATACTTTTTAGGGTACTCATACTCCTTACAATTCATATACTCAACTTTGGCAAGGCTGCTGATGTCACCCACCTAGAAATACACCTCTGGGAAGGTAGTAGCCCAATAATCTCTGTAGCTAGTCCTGTAACTGCTTACTGCTGTAGTGTGATTTAGAACCATGGTAGGGTTACATCCCCACCCATGGCAGTTCTGGACATTTTGTGTGTGTTTCAATGTCTGTGTATGGAGTAATGCATTATAGGCTAGTCACACTCAGTACATTTCAAATTGCCTACTTTGGCAATAATGCTGATGTCATTCATTGTGAAATACACCTTTGGGGAAGTAGTTCTTTAGTAATTCTCCTGTTGTGTCCTATAACAGTTCTATGCTGTAGTGTGATATCGACCTCTGTTAGGGGTTCTGTACTCACACGTGGTGGTGAATGTTTTGTGTGTGTGTCACTGTCTGTGTAGGGAGCAATGCATTTTAGAATAGTCACATACACACTACATTTCAAATGCCCTACTTTGACAATCCTGCTGATGTCATTCATTCTGAAATACACCTTTGGGGAAGGAGCAATTCAGTAATGTCTGTGGTGTGTACTACAACTGCGTAGTGCTGTAGTGTAATAAACTAGTTAGGTAGGGGTTTTACTCCCAGACATGACAGGTGTGTGTGTGTGTGTGTTTGTAACTCATATCCTGTGTAGAGGGGGGTTGTGAGTGTGTGACACCTGTGGCCAATATGGAGCAGGTTTTGCATATTTCTTATATGGTGGCCCCTACTATATATCACCATACAGGGATAACAGATGTGAAATAACTGAGAGGCTGGGGTGCAAAGCCATACCCATACATGTGACATCAAGGCCAGGCAATCGCAGTTAGCAACCCCAGTATTACCCAGAGCACACTCTCAACCCATGTCTCACACAGACACACATGCCTAGGCAACATCCAATATGTGGGTAGTACACTGCATATTGACCACTCAAACTAACTATGGAGTGATAGCAGTGGGCTACAGAGGGCATGTCACCCTGTCCATCTGTCCAATATGCACATACATGCAGACAGTGCACCTCCCCCTTGTCCTCCATTGGACACTTGCACCACCTATGGTGCAATCACATGTGACCCACAACAGACATACCATGCCTGACAACATGCCCTGGATGGACAGATTGCCACTGACACCAGGGAATGTTGTTAGCATGCTATCAATGTAGGTTTAGGGTAAACCTGCTGGCCATTACCAGTTTCTGCTACAGGTGGGCAAGACTGGCACATTTGATGATAATCTGTGTTCACAACATGGGCCAGACATCCCAGGTACAGTTCCACATGTCACTGTACATGCATGTGGGAGGTGTGCACATCCCAGGCACCGTCCATGTCATGGGCTAAGGAACACATACATGGCAAGTGATGCACTGCATTGGCCACACACAATAGTCACCCAGGTGACTGGATGGGGGATACAATACCCACCTGTGTGAAAAAATGCAGAAACTACAGCCCTGAGCTACAATGCAGGCCATTATCATGTGGCCTGATGCCAAGGTATACTCATTGCCTACCCTTGTATAGCCTGCTGGCACAATCGACCACCACACACCCGTGCAGACATGCACCAATGCATGTCAGTATTGGCACCCTGTGTGTTTGTGTGTGTGTTGTATGGTGTGTATGTTCACATCTGCACTCATTACAACCCCCATGGGCATACTGAAGCATGCTCTCTGATGTCAGACACCTCATCATAACCTTTGCCATACAACCTCCGTATGACCCATGTGGTGCATGTGATACCTGCACAGTGATGTGTTGTGGCAATCCCACTACTGATAAGTTGTACACCTGGCCCTGCCAAGTGTGTCAATGTGTGTGTGTGTCCCTGTGAGAGTGAGGATGTGTTGACGCTGACACCTGATCATGCGGACAGGTATGTGTACGTCACCTACTGTATAGCTACTGTATCCCTGTTGCAGATGTCACTCACCATCACATATATGTTCTTAGTGCTCTACAGTAGGTAACCCATGTGGAGCATCCAATAATTGCATAGAACTGTGATAGCAGTACATCGTTGTCAGGGGTTTGATACCCTGTGCTGGTAGGTGTGCGACACTAACATGCTTCAGTTTTACTCCCCCACCCCTCCCTGACATGTCTTTGCCTCTGTCTGACTCTCCCACTCCCTCTCTGATTGATGTGGAGACCTACACCTGCTTTGCTTAAGAAGCAGCATGTGTATTTTAAGTGATGCTCATGATCAGCTGATGGCCTCTGCATGAACTGCAGCCCTCCCCTAGCTGATTGCATGTGAAACAGCTGTGGTAACATTCCCATAGCCAATTGCATGGAAACAAACTCCAATATCTAGGAACATCTTGGTGGTGTTGCCCCTTATCATTCACTGTGAGCAGGAACTAGATCTGTCGTTTGGCAAACAGCATCTCAGATGGATTGGGGATTTACCTCTAACAACATACACTGTGGAAAGAAGGCAACAAACAGGTGGGGGATGTGCCTGACCTGACTACAGACTGTAAGTGCTGCTATATTGCATTTGGAGTAATGTTAGTTTAACACTGTTTGTGTGGATATGGCTGTCATACATGTCTCAATACCTGCCATGTCAGTTCCATATTTATGAGGAATCCCCATCTGCAGGGTCATCTGCAGACTGGGCAGTGTTGTGCCTTTGGTTTCATGTGTTACCCACGGAGCATCTATCTGTGGACTGCAGAAGGTAATGTGAGGATTGCAGTCTGTAGAAGGTGAAAGCCATGATAGTTACTGACGTCACATCCCTCATAGGACATATGTTGCAACAAACCCTGTTACTACAGTAAATGTATGAAGTTATCACAGCAACATGTCAATATTGGCCCTGTGTATGTGCTTTCAGCCACACCTCTGTCAACCTTTGTACATATGTCATGCATGAAGTGGTGCATATGTGCTGTACACCATAATTAGTGTCATCATATCTGATAACAAGCCAGTGATATATCCAACTGCTACACATGTTATGTACAGTAGGGGTAATATTTCATGACATAACCTGGACATTCTGTGGATGTTTGTACAGTACTGAGGTCTGTGTATTTATGGTGAATGTCGACAGTGTGTGTATTGTTAATATGTACTCCAGCCTGTGTATGGTACTGTATTGCCGTACACGTTTGTAGGGCCATACACACACATGTCTCATACCACAGACAGCCATCAGACCAAACTGTATAGCAGCCCAGTATATGTAGGGTCAGTCTGTGAGTGGCACATATGTTGATGGTGTAGAACAGATAGTCCATATAATGTAATATTATGCTAGCTCACCGTATGTGGCTGTGGCTGTGTTCACATTTGTTGTGGTTATGCACTTTCACACAGGTGTATCTTACCCTGTGCTGTGAAATGTCTGTTGAGCCTGCTATATATGCAGGTACATGTGCATTCTCTCCCATAGGAGATGTAGGCCAGTGTGAGACAGTCTGCCTGTAGCCTGCACAGTGCATTGTTACATGCCTAGCAGCTTACTGTACTTACCCAGTGAGATGTCATGGGCAGATACTTCAAACACATAAATAAAAAGGAAGAAAAGACTACACCGGATTCTCAAATGACAGTATAACAGTTAGCGCTTTCATTTACTAAAGTAAGCAAACTTCTTCAGACAATTTAAAAAGAACACAAGTACACTTATATACATTTACTTATCATGCCATCATTTCCTTGGAAAAAGCCAACGAAAGCACTGTTATACTGTCATTTGAGAATCTGGTGTGGTCTTTTCTTCCTTTTTATTTATTTGTTTGCAGTCTTGTTGTTTTTTACCAAGTTATTTTATGTGCAGATACTTGCCAGATGTACAGCTGCCAGGCCTCCCTTAACAGTCATGTATGTCAGACAGAGCAGTGGGATGCTGTACAGATGTATGTCAATATCTAGTGGCTAGTATGTGGCCATGGCACCACTGTACCAGCAGTCATTATGTGTCAGGCCAGACAGGGGTGTGGGAATGCATAACCTATGGTGGCAAATGTATACCAATCGTTATGTGTTATTCCCATCTACAAGGCTGTCTACATCCATATTGTCAGGCATGGTACACATGATTTGCACTAAGGGCTTATGTGTATACCTCTGGACTGTACAGTGTGTGTCAGAATTTCCACATATATTGGCCATTATCTCTGCTGCAGTCCACAGGGGCATTATGTGCTAGCAGCGGTACTTTACAATGAAGTCCTTAGGTTGTCTGTCAGTAGCCAATGGCACACATGTTATTAGCAGATGTGACCTCCCACACACACCATGTCTGTGAAGACAATCCCAATGACAGTAGCAATAGTCTACTAATATACCTGCTATACATACCTGACATTCCCTTGCACTATGACTTTGGGACTATAGGGGCAGGGATAGGGCTACACTCCATGTCCAGGACATATGGTGGAAATAGATGTACATATGCTTATCCAGATAGCCATATATATCTATGATTACACATGTGTAGTACTTCCAATTACCGCTGTCATGGCAACCACCCACTATAAATCACTACATCTTGTGAGCATGGTCCCTTTATATTTCCTATGTGATGGACATCCTTCCTGTATGTAGGCATCAGTGTTACTGACAGCAGGTAACAATACCTCTTACAGGAGAACCGGCACACTCAGGGCAGCCACACATTTGTAGGAGGATCAGGAACTACAGACAGACTGCGAGTAGAGTTGTATTATGCTTTGTATAGTACTGGTGTTACAGGGTGTGTGTGCACATACCAGTTTACCTTTGAATGCAGTCTGTCTGCATAGCTCACAACTGTGGGCATATCCTCTTGCTGGCCATAGGTATGCCTGTCATGTTTTTTCTGTCCACCATACAGGTCCTGTGTCAGATATTACACTTGCAGTTTGTGTGTTGAGTGCTATTGGTACATGGCTACATCCATTTCTGTTTCTGACCTCAATTCCCTGACTAAGAGTATGTTGCAGACTATTCTGTCACACCAGCAACTTACTTAGTGTATGACAACAGTTGTCCACATATGTGCCTGTGTTCTAGCCTCTGTCCTCCACCTACATACCAAGCTTTGCACATATGTCATGCTGTCGGGGGGTTGTTCTGTAGAGGGCTGTAAGTATATCACACTGCCATTGCTACCATCAGTCCACTGCTGTTGTATCCCCCACACATACAGTGGGGCTGGGGCCATATATGTGTGGGCATCACCTACACAATACATGTGCACCATTATGTATGCCAGTGGCCAGTGTATGTAACAGTGGTATATGGCCCTGTGTTATTGAGTCTGGGTGGAGCACCATAAATGGTCTAGGCTGTTACAAAATGTGTGGGTATCAGGGGTGAGCTGCCTTAAGGTATCTGGATGTACAGTACCATATACTTCACCTATATTTACATTACATGCATGAATGGGGTTAATGCAAGCCTACTGCCTCCTGCCATACAGACTGCCCTATTTGTCGGTGTGCTCGTGATGGTGTCCATTATGCCCTGTTATGTAACAGTTACAACCCATGTGGTCACATGACGCCTTTACCACCCACTGAGTGTGTACAGAGTGTAGATAGAGGCTGCTGAACTATACACCTGCAGTACATACTGTAGATTGGTTAGTATCCTGTGGCCCAGTTTGTCTTCACTATTGTACAAGTTGAAGGGCTTGGCCTGGACAGCAACAGTTGTGAACCTTTCCAGACTACTGTATTAGTGTAACTGTTTCACAGTTGCATTACTCTGTTTATATGGTTGTCAGTGTCTGAACAGCTATATGACATGGCATATAGAACTGTAATAGTACACGATCAAAGGTTTTCCATTTCTGCAAACCTGTGTGTGGTGTTTTTCCTATGACATCTCTGTGGGTACATGTTGCAGGCAATGATTGTCATTTGTATGGGTGGCCCATACAGTGTCCAGTTGTTCAGGTGTTAACTCTAGGCAAAGTGGCTGTTCCATATTGTGTGCACCTTCTACATAAATATCTTACTGTACATATATCTGTGTGTGCATGTGTAGTCACATGTATATTTATGTATATGTGTGTGTATATATATATATATATATAT
>NC_056745.1:1244312279-1244339779 GCF_019279795.1 Protopterus annectens
TAGTCAGGCTTATGGGGCGATAGTTTCCAGGATCTGTTGAGGCACCACCTTTATGGAGAGGGACCACTGTTGCTGTACGCCACTCTTTGGGCACATATCCTGTAGTAAGGCTGAGATTGAACAGTAGTTTTATGTTTGGGTTTAGCTCTTCTTGGAGTTCATGTAGGACGCAGCCCGGGACACCGTCTGGTCTCATTGATGCTGTGTTTTTTGCTTTGGAGAGGGCGGCTCTTACCTGAGCATCTGAGATGTCAGGGTGGTAGCACTCTGCTGGGATAGATATTTGCCCTTTTGGTGGGGAGGGGGGGGAGAAGTTTGCGCTGAACCTGTCAGCTAGGATGTTGGCAATGTCTGTGGGTTCAGTGTATTTTTTGTCATTTTGGACTAATTCTGAGCATATCTGGGAATTACCACCCAGGTTCCTAACATAACTAAAGAAAGCCTTGTGATTATCCTTAGTGTCCTGTGCAATTTTTCTCTCGAAGCTGGCCTTAGACAATTTTATGAGTGCCCGTAGTTTTTTGCTAATACTGATCAGTGATGCCTTCTCTTTTTGGGATTTTGCTCTATCATTTAGTAGCTTCCTCCTTCTATTGTATAGTTTGTTTATGGCTGGGGTCCACCAGACAGGACGCCTGCCTTTGGAGGATTGGGTCTTGGTTTTATTTGGGATCGCATGATCCATGCATTCCTGAAGGTGTTCATAGAATGCATTTATAAAGGATTCTGCGGTCTAGGCCATATTTTCCACAGGCCCGGGGGCTTTGAAGGATTCCACCTCGGTTTTGAGGAGTGTGAAATTTGCTTTAGAGAAGTTTTCACTGTGGTTTTCTGGGCAGGGGGTGGGGTCGGGATGTGAATATCCAGTGAGATTAGTTTATGGTCTGATCTTACCAGTGACGGATACACTTCTGGTCTGGAGCATAGAGTCCCCATGTTGGTGATGATCAGGTCCAGTATGTTTTCCCCTCTTGTGGGAGTGGTAACAAGTTGTTCCATAGCATTTGAGTTTAAATTCTAGGAACCTTTGGGCTAGGGTGTTGGAGCTAGAGTAATGCTCCCAGTCTATGTTTGGGTAGTTGAAGTCGCCCAATATAATGGTGTTTGGAGAGACCTTCATATTTTCCAGTGTTCTCAGAAAGGCCGAGTGGGGTTCCTGGGTTTATGAAGGTGGTCTGTAACAGGCTATAAACTGGAAGGCAGTTTTACCCACTGTTAGTTGCACATGGATAGTCTCTGATGTTTCGTGCTTTGCCACCAACCTGGAGGTGTGGGTATCTTTGATGAATATCGATACCCCCCTCCTTTTGTGGTTCGGTCCAAGTTTTGGGGCCAAAAAGCATGGTATGAGGTATAACCTGGTAGTGCTGGGGTGCTCTCAGAAACCCTGAACCAGGTTTCTGTTACTGCACAGATATCGATGTTCTCCATGCTAAGGAGAGTTTCGAGTGCGTGCATCTTGAGGTTTAGACTTCTGGCGTTGAGTAGCATTACTCTTAGTTTCTTATCCCTTGTGATACCTATGGGGGTGGGTTTGTCTTTTGACCCTTGCCTAAAAAAGGCACTATGGGGTAGCAAGAGCCTTTGCCAATATCAGAAAGCCCAGGGTGACAGGTGCAAGTCGTCCTAGCGAAGCATCGTGGCTTGTCGAGCATATCATCCCAAGCTGACAGGCATTGGATCCCCTTTGAATGACACCAGTACTTAAGCCAATTGTTGAAATTGATCATCTTGTCTTCATATTGTGGCATCATTCTTGGTGAGGGTAGATTCTACTCAAGGTCAGGGTCATACCGGCCTGGGATACATGCTCAGAGAGCTCCTTTATGTCTCTTTTCATGTAGTCCAGGGAGGTGCGTCCCAGGTCATTCACACCAGCATCGACAATGACTGAGTCATATTTGTACTCTGCCTTGGAGTGACCTGAGTGCTTGTGTTATGTGGCGGATCCTAGCACCCGACAGGCTGCTCACCGTGACCTTCTCCTTGTTCAGCCTGGTGAGCGGGACGTCAGTGTGCCTGACGATAGAGTCACCTATTACAAGTGTATCAGGTGTGTTGTTTAGTCTTAAGGGCTGTCACTGTTCGGCACACTGGCTTTGTGAGATATGTGTTGCACGTGTTTTGTTTTGGGGTAGCGGTTGCTTGGGTGTCTGCTTTGGAGGTCTCTGCTGCTTAGGCAGATCTTTATTTCGAGCCTCCGAGTATGTTTTTGTGTGATTATGTGTTTGGTTTGCTGTCGTGGTAGGTTTATATGAGACTGGAATCGTAGTGAGTGTGGTTTCCTTCTCCTCCTGACTGGTTATGCCAGTACTGAGTTGAGAGAGCTTAGCCTCCAGTTTGGCTATATGGTTGCATCTCTGACATGTGTTGGAATTTGTTGGGAGGAGGAGAGGGTTGTCTGTGTACATGAGGCAGCTGTAACATTGCCTCAAGATTCCCAGATTCACCAGCTGGACCGGAGAGGAGATTGACAACTGACCTTTGGACATGCTAAAATAATATTGGGAATTCCTTAATAATTGAAAACAAGGGCCAGTGGGGAGTGAGGGTGTAGTGCTTTTAATTTTTAGTGCTGACTTATATAATTGCTTTAGCGCACAAGTGCCAGATAACTTAAGTGCAATGTGTTACAGGTAACCTAAATGCAAAAATGACAAACAGTAACTTTCTTTCAAGTGAAACAAGGAAATAAGTACAGTAAGCAATGCAGACATCACTAGGGATCCACAGAAGCACCGAGAAGCCGTATTAGGTGGAATTAAGCGTTCCAGGAAAATAACAAGCAAACAAACAACAAGCATATAAACAAAGCTAGATACAGCAGCCCTGGATCTAGTCTATGCTACAGCAAACAAGGTGTACCAATTTCAGTAAGATACAGTTCAGATATTCTGGCACTATAAACCTTTAACCAGAAATTCCCAGCTCAGAAGGGCAGAGTCCAGCCTCTTCTCCCACAAGAGTGCAGACCACGAACCTTCTTAATGTAAAATAACTGGCCTGAAGCCCAAGTGCCTAAACCAGAACTAATACACTTTAAGAATAACAGACACTGGGCTCTCAGTCAGTAGTTCCCAACAGAAAGATGAAAGCTACCTGTCCTGCCACCACAGTGCATGCCACAAACCTTCCTAATGTAAAACAACTGGTCTGAAGCCCAAGTGCTTAATCCAAAAGACTTAGAATGATAGCTACACTTTAATCAAGTTACTACCAAGCAGTAATAAATACATTTGAATACTTTAGAGAATGCCTGGATTAGTGCTGAAGTTACACAAACAAAGCTAGATCCAGCAGGCCCTTATGTCTATTTCATGTACAGGGAGTCATCTCAGGTCATTCACACCAGCATGGACAATGACTGAGTCATATTTGTACTTGCCTTGGAGTGACCTGAGTGCTTGTGTTATGTGGCGGATCCTAGCACCGACAGTCTGGAGCATAGAGTCCCCATGTTGGTGATGATCAGGTCCAGTATGTTTTCCCTCTTGTGGGAGTGGTAACAAGTTGTTCCATAGCATTTGAGTTTAAATTCTAGGAACCTTTGGGCTAGGGTGTTGGAGCTAGAGTAATGCTCCCAGTCTATGTTTGGGTAGTTGAAGTCGCCCAATATAATGGTGTTTGGAGAGACCTTCATATTTTCCAGTGTTCTCAGAAAGGCCGAGTGGGGTTCCTGGGTTTATGAAGGTGGTTTGTAGCAGGCTATAAACTGGAAGGCAGTTTTACCCACTGTTAGTTGCACATGGATAGTCTCTGATGTTTCGTGCTTTGCCACCAACCTGGAGGTGTGGGTATCTTTGATGAATATCAATACCCCCTCCTTTGTGGTTCGGTCCAAGTTTTGGGGCCAAAAAGCATGGTATGAGGTATAACCTGGTAGTGCTGGGGTGCTCTCAGAAACCCTGAACCAGGTTTCTGTTACTGCACAGATATCGATGTTCTCCATGCTAAGGAGAGTTTCGAGTGCGTGCATCTTGAGGTTTAGACTTCTGGCGTTGAGTAGCATTACTCTTAGTTTCTTATCCCTTGTGATACCTATGGGGGTGGGTTTGTCTTTTGACCCTTGCCTAAAAAAGGCACTATGGGGGTAGCAAGAGCCTTTGCCAATATCAGAAAGCCCAGGGGTGACAGGTGCAAGCCGTCCCTAATAAGCATCGTGGCTTGTCGAGCATATCATCCCAAGCTGACAGGCATTGATCCCCTTTGAATGACACCAGTACTTAAGCCAATTGTTGAAATTGATCATCTTGTCTTCATATTGTGGCATCATTCTTGGTGAGGGTAAGATTCTACTCAAGGTCAGGGTCATACCGGCCTGGGCTACATGCTCAGAGAGCTCCTTTATGTCTCTTTCATGTAGTCCAGGAGGTGCGTCTCAGGTCATTCACACCAGCATGGACAATGACTGAGTCATATTTGTACTTGCCTTGGAGTGACCTGAGTGCTTGTGTTATGTGGCGGATCCTAGCACCCGACAGGCTGCTCACCGTGACCTTCTCCTTGTTCAGCCTGGTGGCGGGACGCCAGTGTGCCTGGCGATAGAGTCACCTATTACAAGTGTATCAGGTGTGTTGTTTAGTCTTAAGGGCTGTCACTGTTCGGCACACTGGCTTTGTGAGATATGTGTTGCACGTGTTTTGTTTTGGGGTAGCGGTTGCTTGGGTGTCTGCTTTGGAGGTCTCTGCTGCTTAGGCAGATCTTTATTTCGAGCCTCAGTATGTTTTTGTGTGATTATGTGTTTGGTTTGCTGTCGTGGTAGGTTTATATGAGACTGGAATCGTAGTGAGTGTGGTTTCCTTCTCCTCCTGACTGGTTATGCCAGTACTGAGTTGAGAGAGCTTAGCCTCCAGTTTGGCTATATGGTTGCATCTCTGACATGTGTTGGAATTTGTTGGGAGGAGGAGAGGGTTGTCTGTGTACATGAGGCAGCTGTAACATTGCCTCAAGATTCCCAGATTCACCAGCTGGACCGGAGAGGAGATTGACAACTGACCTTTGGACATGCTAAAATAATATTGGGAATTCCTTAATAATTGAAAACAAGGGCCAGTGGGGAGTGAGGGTGTAGTGCTTTTAATTTTTAGTGCTGACTTATATAATTGCTTTAGCGCACAAGTGCCAGGTAACTTAAGTGCAATGTGTTACAGGTAACCTAAATGCAAAAATGACAAACAGTAACTTTCTTTCAAGTGAAACAAGGAAATAAGTACAGTAAGCAATGCAGACATCACTAGGGATCCACAGAAGCACCGAGAAGCCGCGTATTAGGTGGAATTAGCGTTCCAGGGAAATAACAAGCAAACAAACAACAAGCATATAAACAAAGCTAGATACAGCAGCCCTGGATCTAGTCTATGCTACAGCAAACAAGGTGTACCAATTTCAGTAAGATACAGTTCAGATATTCTGGCACTATAAACCTTTAACCAGAAATTCCCAGCTCAGAAGGGCAGAGTCCAGCCTCTTCTCCCACAAGAGTGCAGACCACGAACCTTCTTAATGTAAAATAACTGGCCTGAAGCCCAAGTGCCTAAACCAGAACTAATACACTTTAAGAATAACAGACACTGGGCTCTCAGTCAGTAGTTCCCAACTTAGAAAGATGAAAGCTACCTGTCCTGCCACCACAGTGCATGCCACAAACCTTCCTAATGTAAAACAACTGGTCTGAAGCCCAAGTGCTTAATCCAAAAGACTTAGAATGAT
Organism: Protopterus annectens; assembly: GCF_019279795.1. Classification (NCBI taxonomy): domain Eukaryota; kingdom Metazoa; phylum Chordata; order Ceratodontiformes; family Protopteridae; genus Protopterus; species Protopterus annectens. The sequence continues at coordinate 1,244,317,989 of NC_056745.1, forward strand.
AGCTACACTTTAATCAAGTTACTACCAAGCAGTAATAAATACAATTGAATACTTTAGAGAATGCCTGGATTAGTGCTGAAGTTACACAAACAAAGCTAGATCCAGCAGGCCCGAATCCAGTCTATGCCACAGCAAACAAGGCACACCAACTTCAGTAAGAAGCAGTTCAGATATGCATGCAATATAAGCCTTTAACCAGAAATTCCCAGCTCAGAAGGGCAGAGTCCAGCCTCTCCTCCCACAAGAGTGCAGACCACGAACGCTCTTAATGTAAAATAACTGGCCTGAAAGCCCAAGTGCTTAAACCAGAATTAATACACTTTTAGAATAACAAACACTGAGCCCTCAATCAGCAGTTCCCAACCTAGAAGGATGTAAGCTACCTGTTCTGCCACTATAGTGCAGACCACAAACCCTCTCAGTGCAAAACAACTGATCCGAAGCCCAAGTGTTTAAACCAAAAGGCTTAGAATGAGTTACACCAAGCAGTAATAAATACAATTGAGTACTTTTAAGATGATGCAAAAGTAAAATAAAGTAGGTAGAAACAGAAGTACAGTAAAAGCAGATGAAATTTTTTTTTTTTCTGAACAAGTGCTGAGATCAAAGAAACAGATTTGAGTGCTGAAACTAGAAAACTGGCTAGTTATAAGAAAAAAAAACTAAGCTAGACGGCTTCCCTCCAACACAGAAGGGCGTGGGGGTCAGAAGCCTACAAACAGTCTATACCACTTAACAGGAAAGGCAGGAAACAAGCTTAATTTTTTTTTTCTGTTTCCCAGATGCTCTCTTTGTACACAGTAGGAGTGCCTGGAATCAGAATATGATCTCACTGCACTCAGTTGAGTGAGCAAATGAGATGGGCCCAGAAGGAGTATCCAAACACAAATTTACAAGAGGGGCGGGCAGTTTCATGGCCACTAAGATTAACACCAAAACAAAAACAGGGAAGGTGGGTGGGACTAACTGAAGAGCAGAGTCAAAACTTTCAGTTCAGTTAATATTCCTGCAACACATAGTTAAAATCAATTTAAATCCTGTATTTTTTGAAAAAAAAAGTGCATATAAAGGTACTTAAATTCTCTTATACGTCCAGTTGAATACAGCAAGTTCTTAGCCGGCCAAAGGTGAGGTTTTTAAGCAGAAAATATTTCACACTGTACCACTTAAATAGGCAAGGACAGGAAATCAAAGAATGTGGCTACCCCCACACCTGTAATTACTAGCAAATAACAAAATTCAGCAAACACTGACTAACTTCCAGTTCAGTTAATATTCCTGCAACACACAGTTAAAATCAATTTAAATACTGTATTTATTTGAAAAAAAAGTGCAGATAAAGGTACTTAAATTCTCTTATACGTCCAGTTGAATACAACAAGTTCTTAGCCGGCCAAAGCTGAGGATTTTAAGCAGAAAATATTTCACACTGTACCACTTAAATAGGCAAGGACAGGAAATCAAAGAATGTGGCTACCCCCACACCTGTAATTACTAGCAAATAACAAAATTCAGCAAACACTGACTAACTTCCAGTTCAGTTAATATTCCTGCAACACACAGTTAAAATCAATTTAAATACTTTATTTTTAAAAAAAAAAGTGCAGATAAAGGTACTTAAATTCTCTTATATGTCCAGTTGAATACAGCAAGTTCTTAGCCGGCCAAAGCTGAGGTTTTTAAGCAGACAATATTTCACACTGTACCACTTAAATAGGCAAGGACATGAAATCAAAGAATGTGGCTACCCCCACGCCTGTAATTACTAGAAAATAACAAAATTCAGCAAACACTGACTAACTTCCAGTTCAGTTAATATTCCTGCAACACACAGTTAAAATCAATTTAAATACTGTATTTTTTTGAAAAAAAAAAGTGCAGATAAAGGTACTTAAATTCTTTTATACATCCAGTTGAATACAGCAAGTTCTTAGCAGGCCAAAGCTGAGGTTTTTAAGCAGAAAATATTTCACACTGTACCACTTAAATAGGCAAGGACAGGAAATCAAAGAATGTGGCTACCCCCACACCTGTAATTACTAGCAAATAACAAAATTCAGCAAACACTGACTAACTTCCAGTTCAGTTAATATTCCTGCAACACACAGTTAAAATCAACTTAAATACTGTATTTTTTTGAAAAAAAAAAGTGCAGATAAAGGTACTTAAATTCTCTTACATGTCCAGTTGAATACAGCAAGTTCTTAGCCGGCCAAAGCTGTAGTGGGACTTGATCTGATCAGAAGTGTGTCATATTAACACCTAAAGTATTGAAATGTGACCCAGCTAGGTCTATTAATGTTGGAAGGTAATCTGTTTAATTTTTTTTACCTATTTCATTTGACTAAGCCCAAGGTTTGTTCCTCGGTCTCCACTGTACTATTACTTCCGGTGCACCCTCCCAACACTGGCCATATGTTCATCTCTTTGTTACGCAACAACATTGTTACTCTCCCAATTACCCCACCCCCTTTCTCACTTACCTCCACAAGGCGGTCTGAATAAAACCGGTCCATCCAACCCTGAAACGCCTCAGTCCATAATTTCATACCCATTGCTCCATGCAACCCTCCCCCCCACGTCCGCATTAACCATCCATCCTCCAGGTGCTAGGCCAGCCTTTTCACACCTCTACACATTGACCTCTCTCCACTGCTAGGGACCCAACATGGATGTTGTCTCAGCCCAAGAATATTCAGACTTCCCTACATCCTAGTCCACGTTACACACATACAGTCTCTACCTTTGGAGACATGAGTTAATCCAAATAATCCATTTATATTTGTGGGTCATCACATTTGGGACGGATATGTCTTGGTTTCAAGATTACACTTAGCGAGTCAGCAGTATTTATCCTACTGGTAGTATCTGGCCACCAGTCTGAGAAGCAGTGATATGTTCCCACCCCTACCGAGCCTCATTTCCCGGTTCCACTTAACCGACGATCCAGGCTTGACCTTCTGAGCATGTAGCATGCCCTCTCAATGTGCACTCACCTGTTGTTTTCCTGTTATCTTCCAGGTATACGAGGTGCGCACAACCCCAGCTGGCACATGACACCTAAAAGGTTAGGTTCCAGTTATACGTGGTGGACACGTCCCCTTTATACACAAGACCTTACATGTTTCTCTCTGTTTCACCTTTGGAATGATAAGGAAGATGCACACAGCACCTTCCAGGACTACAGGTCTGGCTTTATCATTGGACAGGAACTGTTTAGCTAATTTAAATAAACAACTCAAAATATGTACATAATGTTTAAATGGTTGCTTGTATTACTGAAACATGTCTTTCTGAATACATTTTGATATTAAATAAGCCAAAAGTGCTAAATAATATATGAGTTGCCATTGTTTTCCTTTTATTTCTTTTGAATGCTTTTCTGTCACAAAGTTTGCTCTTAGTTATATACAGATATATATCTACAGATATAATAGAGCACATAAAGACATATATGACCACAGGCACTGTTAATGGGAGTGAGGGGGCTCAAGCAACATATGTCTTACATGTATCGATATTCTACCCCCCCAGCCAAACAGGTCTGCCCAGAAATACAGTACGAACTGGTGCAAATCTCATGACCAGGACCTGACACTACATACCCACAAAATGTTAACAGTAAACCATGCCACCTGTATGATGTGAGGCTGGTATCAATAACATATACAGTACAGTCTGGCTGCCATAATGAATGTACAATGTGGAAGCAATAAAACATTCCTAAGGTACATATACACAGACATAGGTATGCAGATACATATATATATATATATATATATATATATATATATATATATATATATATATATATATATATATATATATATATATATATATATATATATATATATATATATATATATATATATATATATATATATATATATATATTTAGACATATATGCAACTACACATACACACACAGATGTATGTCTAGGAAGATACATAATTGGAGAGTGCACACTACACTGAACAGCCAGTATCCTTACAGTTGCAACCTCATCAGATGGACAGTGTATGAGTCACCCATACCAAAGACAATTGTTGCCTGAAACATATACCCACGGAGAAGCCAAAGGATGTGACACAACACACAGGTTTGCATACGTTTTAAAGGTTTATTTGTGTACTAATGCATTTGCATATGCCATGTCATATAGCTGTTAGACTTTGAAATACATACAAAGAGAGGAATGAAACCCACAAACAGATCATTTATTACAGTAATCTGAAAGCATAACATATGTTGGTGTCCACGCCAAGGCCTTCAAGTAGTACAACAGGAAAGTCAGACTGGGCCACAGGATAACAATCAATCAACAGTAAGTAATGCAGCTATACAGGCCAGCAGCCTCTAACTACACTCTGTACTCAGTCCCTAGGTGGAAATGACCTAGGTTGACACAATGGGATCTATCTGTTACATAACAATCCATAAATGAAATCATCACAATTGCACTGACAAACAGAACAGGCTGTATGGCAGTAATCAGTAGGGCAGCAATGTTCACAAGGTGAAATGTATGTTAATGTACAACCTGCCTTAAGCCAGCTTACTACTGATATACCTCACATGTTGTAACACCCTAGGTTAATTATGGTGCTCACACCCCCCCCCAGACTGACTTACAGGAGCATATGACAATGTTACATACATTGACCTCTACACTGCAGAGGGGCACACATGTTTTGTGCAGATGAAGCCCACATATATATGGTGCATATGTTCTGTACACTATTATTCATTGGCATCATACCTGATAACAAGCCAGTCAGATAACAGACTGCTGGACATGCTGTGTATAGTATTGGCTTTTACTGAGGACATGACTTGGACAGTTTGTGGTTGTGTGTACAGTACTGTGATCTGTGTACATAGGGCAGGAGTCTGCAACCTTCGTTATCCCAGGAGTCATGTCTGTCCCCTCTCCCACCAAAGTAAAGTCATTGGGACCCACAACAGCTATTGGACCCCTAAAATGAAGATAATACTGCATATAAGGTTTCAAATATTGTTATACCAAATATGACAGAACTAAGTGTATCAGAGCAATACCTAACATCCATCCATAATTGTGTTCCTGTGTTGGCCCTGGTTGATCTCTGTGTGCGTGTTTGTGTGTGGGTGGGAGGTGCGATACAGGGACCATTAATCCTCAGAGGTACAGGGAGCCACTAAAGCAGGTTGTAAGAGCCGCATGTGACTCCAGAGCTGCAAGTTGTACCTTGGACATTGCACAGACTGTGTTAGATGCAATTGTTTTTTGTCCTGTACTATGTGATCTTACATGCTGCTCCAGTGTATTGTACCCTATTTGCTCACATGTCTGTAGGGCCAGGCACATGTGTCCCATACCACAGACAGCCAATGGACTTCACTGTGCCATGACCAATGTATGTATGGTTACTGTGTGAGTGGTACATATGAGGATGGTGTTTATCAGATGGTCATTATAGTGTCATATTAAGCTTGTGTATCACATGTCAAGACTGCTAATCACAAGTACATGTGTATTCCTCCACAGAAAATGTAGTCCACTGTTGTGGCAGTCTGCCTGTATTTTGCACAGTGGTTTGTGACATGCCTAGCAGCCTAGTATAATTACACAGTGTGCTGTTATGTGTGCTGTTATGTCCAGTTATTTGCAGGACATACTGCTGCCAGGCCACCATAATTTTTGTGTATCTCTGACAAAGCAGTGGTCTGCTGTACAGATGTATGTCACCATCTACTGGGTAGTTTGTGGCCGAGTGACCTCTGCACCACCAGGCTGTTGTGTGTGCATGCATACACTGTGTGGGCATATGTAGTCCAGTATTATTGTGACATACCCATGTACATGGCTAGTAACATCCACATTGGGAAGCATGGTCCATATGTCTCGTATGACGGGGAAATGTGTACACATCTAGACTGACCACAGAGTGCCAGAAAGTCCACATATATTGGTCATATCCCTGCTATAGTCCACAGGAGCAGTACTGTGCTGCAGTGGTACTGTACATTGTTTCCCCTAGGATGTCTGTATGTAGGCAATAGCACACATGTCTACAGCAGATGTGACCTCGCACACCAAACATGTCTGTTAAGACAACCCCTATTACAGTTGCAGCAGTCTACAGATATACCTGCAATACATCCATGACATCACCTTGCACTAAGAGGTTTGGACTAATGCTGCTGAAGGTCAGCTCCACTCCATGTCCTGGACATATGGTACACATATATGTGTACACATTTATCCACATATCTATAGAGATATATACACATATACATATCCACATACATATATGGACATATACATATCCGCATACAAATATGGAGATATGTATGTACAGATATATACACATACACACTCACATATATACATATACACAACAATGACTGCAACAATTGCCTAAGCTTCTGATGTCATTCAAAGGGAATCCAGTATCTGTGTGCCTGGGATGACATGATTGACAAACCAAGATGCTTTGCCAGAGATGGTCTGCACCTTTTGCCTGTGGAATTCAGGTTACTGCCTAAAGCTCTTGATACCCCCATAGTGCTGTTTCTAGGCAAGCTTTAAAGGACTACACTCCCAGTGTAACAGATACATGCCTGCTAAACTGTACATAATGTTACTCAGTGCTAGAAGTGTAAACCTAAAATGCACTCTCCCAAGGCACACCTACAAATGGAGTTCACTGATAATTGTGCAGTAACAGACAACTGGGTCGATGCTCCAGAGAGCACCCTTGCAATACCAGGCTACAACCCCTACCACACGTTTGGGCCACCAAGACAGGACCACAACACTACAGTTGGAGGGGTCTCCACATTAAACTAGTATGCACACCTCCATGCTAGTTCCCAACACAATGCATCTGGAAATATCCAGGTGCAACTAACAGTAGGTGACACTACAATGAAAATTATAGATTGCTACAAATCCTCCACCATGGGCCAAGATTCTGACCACACCTTTCTAAACATACTGGACATATTCAGATACAAACAAACAACCTAATATGTGGTAATTTCAACTACCCTGCCATTAACTGGGAAAACTACTCTGGTACCAACACTTTTTCCCAAAGCTTCTTAGCATTCATACATTCCAGTGCCCTGGATCATCTAAAACATTGTCCAATCAGGGGCTACAATATCCTATACATGACATGGGAGATAGATGCACCACAGCAGTCTTCACTCCAGGTCAGACCAGAAGCTCATCACCATTGACATCCACATCCCACCCCCACCCCCCAGGAAGGAAACCTCTGTAAATGACCTCTTCAATGCCAACTTCATGCTACTCGAGCCAATGGTGACAAACTTTGTGACACCCGTGCAGATGGGAGCTGAAAGATCAAATGTTGAATCCTACAATAAGGTACTGCATGAGCACATCCACTCCTGCATGTATTGTGCCATCCCAAATACAACCTAGATGCTCTTGTCCACAAATATGAAGCCAGTCTGGTGATCCCCTGCCATAAACAAAATATACAACAGAAGGAAGAAAATGTTGAAGGATAATCCAAGGATGTAAACAACACCTTAGCCAGCCTCAGTAAGAAGCTGAGATCCCTCACTAAATCCTTCAAAGCTAGTTATGTGACTAACTTTGCCAAAGAGTCCAAAGTCAACCACAAGCCATTCTATACTTATGTGTAGATTTGACATGGCAATGCTCAGAAGTGCTTTGAGTTACAACAGAATGGCATTAAAATGAACTGATGCCAAGGAATTGCCCAATATCCTGGCAGATCAATTTAGGGACACATTACCCCCAGATAATATCCCGGGCTGTGTACTACATGAACTAAAACATGAATCGGCACCACACCTAACTGTCATGTTTCATCATAGCCTCACTTCAGGCTTGTGTCCAATGAGCGGCACACAGCTGCAGTTATTCCACTCAATAAGGGGGGATACACCTTGGATCATGGGAAATACTGTCCCATCAGTCTGATGAGCCTGATCTGCAAGGGCATGGAATGCATTATCATGAAACTTATAAACAAAGACATTAGCCAACCTCAAACACTTGTCCTCAACCAGTTTGGCCTGGTGGAAGGCCGATCTTCTCACCTAAACCTGATTTAATTCTTTGGATCAGCCTCCAGAGCTGTGGAAGAGGGTAAGGTTGTCCACTCAGCCTATCTGGACCTTGGCAAGGCCTTCAACACCATCCCCCACTCTGGAAGCACAGACTAACCTACTAATCCGGAAATAAAGTCCTATGCCACTCAATGGGTTGCCACATGGCTTACTGACAGAACCCAGACTGTAGAAGTAGCCGACTACAATTCCAGCTCCAGATGAGTGACACGTGGAGTACCTCAGAGTTCAGTCCTGTGACTACTGTTGTTTGGCATCTACTTTTCTGAAGTACAGGCCAACACTACAGGACTCTGTCTAACAAATGTCACAGATCACTGCGACCTGGGAGTCATTACTGAATCCCCACATGATGTGGATATTCTACAAAAGGTCCTTGCAGACACAGATGCTTGCTGCCAGAGCCATGGGCTCAAGCTTACTGCCAAGGAATCTATAGTTATCCCCTTTGGGAAATACCATGTACCCATGATTTATCACATATGTGCAAGTACACTAAATACCAAACGTGTGATGACAGATCTACAGACATAGGTGGACAGTGCTCTCACCTTGAATAATATTGCCACAACAGTGAGAAAATCCTTCTGTGTGGCACACCTCATCACTAAGGGATTTTTATCCACAGTAAAGGAGGTAAATGTCCCACTGTACTCATCCCTCATTACACACATTATAGAGTACTACGCACCATTTCATATGCACCTCATGAGACATCTGCAACAGATGGTAGGCCGCAGGAATATCCCACTAAACAGGTCACAGGCATAAAGCAGATGCCCTATGCTGACCATCTAGAAAACATCCAGCTATACTCTGTGGCATATCATCAACTCAGAGGCAATCTCTGCTTAACATACAAGGCCATGTCAAAGCCTGTGTAATGACATCTGTCATAAGTGCATTTAATGCCATGTCCAATACATTCATCTATGTGCTGTCATTACAGTAGCAAATGGTGTGTGTCATGTCTGGAACGCACTAGTATATGAGACCTGCACAGCACTGTTATCTGTGTGAATGTGTTACATGTAGGGGTAGTAACCCAGGGTGTGTGCTGTCACACTGGCATGTAGTGTAACATGGCGGCACTACTGTTGACAGTGCTGTCCCAGGCAAGGTTAGACTGCTTAAAGTACTAATAACAACAAGCACACCTGCAGGCATAGCTGGACTCTGAGGCCTTACTGTGGTGTTCCTGGGGTGTGGGCTGTGTCAGCGTATATATCTCCTACTGGAAAATGACCAGACATGTAGAATGTAACTGTGGAGTACCATCTGTAAAGCATGTTAGTGAGGGCTTACAACATGTAGTAATGGCATACATATTGTTGTCAAACATCGGTCTGTCGACACAGTCATCCAAATGCATAGTTACTTGCCAAACTGATGTCTGTCAGTCCCTCTACAGATGTGCAGATGACATGTATCCAGCTGGAATACATACAGACAACATATGCTTGATTGATACTGATATGTCTGCCCAGCTGTGTACTAACTGGCACATATAGGCGACAGCTCCCTGTATGGTCAACATGTCATGAGTACCTACACTACCACAATCAACAGAACATGCTTGAGTACAGGTCTCCATCACAGACAGTACTCATGTGTTGTAATGCATGTTGCATACATGTCAACTGGATCACCTCAGTGGCCATGTGCAGAGGGCACCCAGAGGATTGGCTGATGTATGTCACTATCCCCCTGATAGTCACCAACATGGTGAGTATTGATAGATTTCCTTCTGGCACATGGCATGATACTGATGTAAACACACCCCCTACACAACCCATCTCTCCATGGATAATAGCCAGGTACACAGGTATGACCACCTGCAGCAATGCACCACAGTACCAACACATGTGTACGTGTGCATTACTGATGATAGCAGTGTCTGTGTGTTAGTACACCTGTAGTTGGGAATTCCATGACAGCCTTCACAACCACCTCAACAGACATTGACATTGTCAGATGTTGCTGCAGCTGTATTGGACATGACATGTACCCTGTTACACTTCTCTCCCTAATGGCTACATGAGCCTTGCAGTACCAGCACAACAGTGTTGTACAAATGGGTCGCTAGGTCTGGCAAGCATGTGTATGTGTGCATGTCTGCATATCTGTAGGGTACACCATTCTGAGACCACATATTCCTATTACACTACACATTGCCACAAAGTAGTAAAGATACTGTTGTTGCTGCCCATAGGTGAGGAGTGGTGATGCAACACCCTACTATGCCTGTGGCATGTGCATTACATGCATATCCATGTAGTATCACTGTTGTGATATACAATGGGTTGTATTGCAGTTATGGCCAATGTGTGATAGTGGGTATATCAGAGTGTCATCATGGGTTGCAGTGCGTACAATAACCAATGGGGGATGTGGGTTCTGTGTACACTGTTATTACACCATGGTACACCCAATATATGCCCCATGTACAACTTTATTTTGACCAATGCCACCATCAACCATACAGGTAAGTGACACCACAATACAGGCCAGTTACACATGTGCTGTGTGCAGCCTACCTGTAACACATTGGACACATGGACTAGTTAGTTATCACCCATAGACCTAGGTCTCTTGGATGTGTGTCTGCCTGTTATGTGTCGGTCAATGTGTTTATGATGGTATGTCACACTATGTATTATCCATATACAACCATTACATCACCCATTACCATACTGTACATGTCTGTGTATGTTTGGCAAGTAACATGTAAGCTGCTGCAAACTTCACCCTACACATTATGTGGTGAGTGCAATGAAAGCCACACAGTTCATTAGCACTACATACCTAGGTAGGGGTCTAGTCAGAGTGTTGCCATGTAAGAGTATGCATGTATGTGGATGGGTCTACATAAGGTTGCATATTATACATGCCCCAGTGGGCCACCTGTCTATGTGGCACAGGCACTAACTGTTATTGAAACTTGTGACGTGTGCAACTGTACTCCAGATATGTCACAACCATGGTGTCACCACAGTGCCATAACCCTTGTGGAATCTGACTGCAGACCATCCTCCTGCTAACACATGTACACCTACAACACATATGGATAACATTATGGAGATCACAATCAATCAGTGTTACTAACAGCTGACATGCATCATAGCTGGATGGCTACACTACATGACATGTATGCATTACACATTACTACTAAAAACATGTTATATTGCAGTACATTGCTGCACTGTATTGCAGTCACCGTGTGCATCAGAACCATATTAGCCTGTCCCTGCATCGATGTTATGGATGACAGGGATGTGGCACAGGTATCATTATATGCACAGGGTGTGTTGCTGGTTTGCCAGAGGATGAGGGTAGTCCATACATTTGATACCATGTGTGTGGGTGAGAGGTTGAATTATTGGAACAGGGCATGCTGATGTGGTGTGTATCGATATGGTGTTGACCTAGGTGTGTGCATAGTGTGTGGGTATGCATGCACACAGTTCTGCCATGTGGCTGCCCTATACAGGTGTTTTTGGACAGCTGCAGACCATACCTGGCATGGTGTGCAGTTCACAGCCTCCAGTCATGGACACGGTGACTGTGCCTGCCAGGGGTTCTATGGGCACGTGCAGGTACAGTCCTTGAGGTGCTGCTGTCCCCTGATGATAACAGGTGTCTGTTGGAACCATGTCTCACAGGGGACTGGCCAGGGCCATGTGCACAAGGCCTGCTTTGGTGTGGTGTTGACAGCACCCCCAGTGATGTGCTGGGGCTACTACTTCCACTACGGGAGTGGCTTGGCCTCCTTGTATATCCACATCGACTGCCAGATGTTGGTGTATCTGTCCTATGTCCAGGCGGCCGTCGCACCACTGCCACCAAGTGTTCAAGCATGGACATACCATGGTCGAGGAAGCTCACCATCTCACCTCACCGTCTGTCCATGATTTCATGTTCACAGTGGGCAGCAGCAAGTTCATGGATGTTGTCACTTACAGATGAGTAAGCAGCCCTCTGCAGCCTCAGGCCCTGTCTGGTGTACATTTCCATACATGTCTGTGTCTCCATGACAGCCTGAAACATGCTCCTGGTGGTACCTATTGTGGCACCACTGCCAGGGGCAGGATGGACAGTGGCCCTACCATGAGCACCCTAGCACATCCATCTATGTGGTGGCCTGCTGGACATCTGGCTATGCCTGGTGTGGACAGACACAGCTGGCATGGTCACCACACTACCCTGTGCATTTCCACTAGCCACCAACTTTCCTTCAGCTATAGCCACTGGTGATGGGGTATGAATAAGCAAAGAAACTGTGCACTGGGGTGGGGTGGCTAAGAGGGGGATGTCAGCTGTTGGCACTGTGTCATCCCCTAAAAAACCCACCTGTGCCTCAAACATAGTCTCATCATTACCAGTGTCTGCATGCACACCAACATCAGGTAGCCTGCAGGAGTGACTCTGACCCACCTCGCCACCTGTGGGGTGAAGATAGAAATGCACTTTAAGACTTGTCCAGCATTGCATAACAACACACACACACACACACACACACACACACACACACACACACACACACACACACACACACACACACACTCCACCTTAATACCTACCTGTCTGTGATGCTACAGACAGTCCCATGTTTATTCCCATATGTTGCCCATCATACATCACACCTGGTGACATACACTCATCAATGTCACTCATTAAGATCTCATTTCTGTAAATGCCTACAAAAGTGACCACAACACAAGACCTGTTACTCCATTAAGTCCATGCCCTGAGTGTAGTACTTTGTACATAGCCTCACTGCTATCATTCAGTGTTCACCCTGTGTATATTGGGATTTTGTGAGCTTGGCCCCTATATGTGAGGTGATGATATGTTCCCTCCATACTGTCACACACTGTACTATCATGTGTATGTATTGCTCAGTACATGCCTGACATGCTGCACAATTAACCTATCATGTGACAACTGTGATATATGTATACACTCCCTGCTGTTGTCTAGTAATTCCCCAATGCATCTCTAGTGTTGCCTACAAGGGCTGTCATTCACCTCCCTGCTTTATGTGATATTGAGTGTATACCTGGTATCTACATCCATCCCAATGCATGTTCCATGCTACACACCTTAATAGAGTATCAACTGTCCTGTGATTACATATCAGACAAGTATTCTTGTTTTGTCTTGTGTCAGTCCGTGTCCATGTAATGCAAAGGAAAGTACTGCTGTATGAAAAACTCTGCAGTCACATGGGTATACATGGCCATCCACACAACTACACACACATGCACACATACATCCCACATGCAGCAACCTCCCTCCACTACACCACATTGAACCTACAGATGAAATGAACACACACACACACACACACACACACACACACACACACACACACACACACACACACACACACACACACACGTGAGGTTGCACAATGATAGTACACACAGTCCTCCCATTACCCAACTGTCAACATGCATAACATATGGTACACAACAGCATGCAGTGCAGTACATGCTAGCAACAGTATACATGTGGGCAAGGCATGGCCTGTGTTAGTAGGTGATACCCCTTTCCCTGAGGAACACTGCACCAATTTACACAGTATTGCTGTGCACCTGTTATGCACCCTGCCATGTACTGTACACCAAAACGCACAGGTGTACATCCCATTGCTGCATGTGTAGTACTGTGTCAGTTATGTCAGCTGTAATGTTCACAGCCCCTATGTTTTCCAGCAAAACATACCTGGGATGTTGTGTGGTCAGATGTCAGTTTTGAATGCTTGAAATGTGGTTTACAGCTCTCAACATTAGCAGACCATGTATGAACAATCCAATAGTATTACACTGGCAGCTGCCAGATCATGCCGTGGCTATGGGGAGTCTACACACTCTTATTGAGGTGATGCACCATTCCTTGATCTGCCAGGGAACAACATCACTACATATTTTAACAGTACATGAGCCTGATATGTGCCATATGCCCTGTACATCCACATGCAGTGTCTACTAAAGGTGTTGGGTGTGCAGATGCTGACCACATTGCATACAGTCCTGTGTGTGCCTATGCATGCACATGATTATCATGATGTGTTGCTGCACCCATTGTTATGTGTACTACAGCAGTCACTATTCCTGCAAGGGGTATACTAGCATGGCCCATCTGCATTTGCTTGTGTATGGTCAGTCTGCCTACACATGTTCTCCAATTGTGCATGATTGCAAAGTCTAATCATATGCATTCCCATTGGTGTTCACACACTGCTTTCACTATTTCTGTGGGTGTAGAGTTATGTCTGCCACAGTTACTGACCCTGTCTGTGTGCAGATATAGCCATTCTTACCATCCTTATGGCTCCCTGCTGCAGTGCACTGGTGTGTCATGATGACAACCCCTCCCCACCTTCAGCCTTTTCACAGATGCTTGACAGGTATGGGTGACACATGTGTGTCAGTTTGCAGTGCACCATACACTGCACTGCACATGTTACAGCCAAGTCCTAGCTAATAATGTGGACAACACTAATACATTATGCCATACTGTACATCTGTAACAGTTGCCATCGTAATACTGGTATATAATCTGTTGGTGCACTGTACAAGGGGGTTGTTTCACAGGTGTCCCTACTGTAGGCTGTGTGTGCCACCATTATTTTAATTCCTGTGGACAAACTTCACAATGACAGGATGTTAGTTATCTTGCAGCCATCTGACATACATTTCCAATACCCCATCATGGTCACCACTGTGATGCAGTGCATTTCATAGCAACAATATGTGAACATATACAGCATGCATTCAGGGTAGGTGTGTTAGATGTGTGCATGGCATATACCATAGCCATTACATGCCCTGCGTATTTGCAAGCATCATTAGAAACTATACTTACCAGCCACAGGCTGCTGCCTTGGTGATATCCCGGAGGGACTTGCATAAGAGTGTGAGAGATGCAATGTTAGTGGCCACAGCTGTGGCATTGCTACAGGGTGGGTGCAGCATTACACTATATCAATGGTACAAGTCCACAATACTAGCAGTTATGCACATCTGTTCATTACTACTATGCAGCAAACAATATTTATGACATGTCAGATATGCATACTCTACAAGGCAGAAGTACAGATAGCTATGAAGAGGATGAGGAATGGAAAGGCTGTTGGTCCAGATGACATACCTGTGGATGCTTGGAGGTGTTTAGGAGACATGGCAGTGACATGTTTAACCGGGTTGTTTGATGGAATCTTGGAATGTGAGAGTATGCCTGACGAGTGGATGGAAGGTGTTTTAGTATTGAATGTTAAGAATAAGGGTGATGTGCAGAGCTGTAGTAACTACAGAGGGGTAATATTGACCATTCACGGCATGATATTATGGGACAGAGTAGTGGAAGCTGGTTTAAGAAGGGAGGTGATTATTAGTAATCAGCAGTATGGCTTCATGCCAAGAAAGAGCACTATAGATGCAATGTTTGCTCTGAGAGTGTTGATGTAGATGTACAGGGAAGGTCAGAATAAGTTGCATTGTGTCTTTGTGGACTTAGAGAAAGCATATGACAGGGTGCCTAGAGAGGGGTTGTGGTATTGTGTGAGGAAGTCAGGAGTGGGCAATAAGTATGTTAGAGAGGTACAGCATATGTACAAGGGAAGTGTGACAGCATTGAGATCTGCAGTGGGAGTGACAGATGCCTTTCCATTGGAGGGGGGATTACATCAAGGATCAGCTCTGAGCCCTTTCTTAGCTGTGGTGGTGATGGACATGTTAACAACCAACTTCAGACAGTAGTCCCCATGGACTATGATGTTTGCAGATGACATTGTGATATGTAGGGAACAGGTTGAGGAGACTCTGGAGAGGTGGAGATATGCTCTGGAGAGGAGAGGAAGGAAGGTCAGTTGGACTATGGCAGCATATATGTGTGTGAATGAGAAGGAGGATAGAGGAATTGTGAGGATGCAGGGCGTATAGTTGGCAAAGTTGGATGGGTTTAAATACTTGGGATCAACAGTTCAGAGTAATGGCAAGTGTGGAAGAGAGGTGAAGAAGAGAGTACAGGCAGAGTTGAGTGTGTGGTCAAGTGTCAGGACTGATTTCTGACTGACAAGTACCAGTAAGAGTGACAGGGAAGGTCTACAAGAGGGTAGTGAGACCAGCTATGTTATATGGGTTGGAGACTATGGCATTGACAAAAAGGTGGGAATCATAGCTGGGTGTGGCCCAGTTAAAGATGTTAAGATTTGCACTGGTTGTGATGAGGGTAGACAGGATTAAGAATAAGTATATTTGAGGGTCAGCCCAGATTGGACAGTTCTGAGCCAAAGCCAGACAGGCAAGATTGCATTGCTTTACACATGTGCTGAGGAGGGGTGCTGGTTATTTTTGGGAAAAGGATGCTAAGGATGAAGCTGCTAGGTAAGGGGAGAAAAGGAAGGCCATAGTTGAGGTTTATGTATGTGGTGAGACAGGACATGCAGGTGGTTGGTGTGACAGAGCAAGATGCAGATGGCAGGTAGAAATGGGAAGAGGTGATCTGTTGTGGCAACCCCCAACCAGGAAAAGCCAAAGGAAGAAGAAGATGCTCTACCTAAACAGATGCATATGCATATGCAACAGTGGTCTACAAATGTTCCCTGTGGTCTTACCTGCACGCCCCTCAGCTGATGCGTAGGTAGCACCTACTTCCAAAATGCTGACTGGCAGTTGATGTTGATTTCTATGGGCAGGTGCACCAAGGCTGCTGAGTAGTTCTTCCACTCATGTCAGGGGGATGGTTTGCATGACCCCCCATATTGCAAGGTGATCCCCCAGACTGCAGCAGCACAGCAACAGGCATTGCAAAGCAGGTCTGAGCAACGATGCCGGACCTGCTCATAACTTCAGTTATGGTGTCTGACATCATTGACCCTATGGATTAGGTCATTCCACAGGGCAGTCTACTCCTGCTGGTCCTCTGCTCCCCTTCCGAACAGTATAAGGTAGTGGTTGGTGAGGTATCCAAGGATGACTTCCATTTCTCTGCCAGAGTATGTTGGAAGCCTCCCTATGTTCATGTTGCCTGAAAGTCATAAAGATGGAAACAGGTCTGAGCAAATCATACAGCAAGGTTACCATAGTTCTTAATACACATTTCTGCCCCCCCCAATCTGCAACTACAAACTATCCACACAACCCAATAGGTATGGCACACCTTAACTAACATTGGGATATATATGTATTGTATTGTAACACACTTTGTGCTATGTGTCTGTGGCCATGTTCCCTATGTGGACACTACTTGCTGGCGTGTTATGCACTATTCACCTGCATGGCATTGTCAGGCCACTATGGTTCCATATATGCATGTGATATGCTTGCTATGTGATTGCTGCACATCTGACATTCTGTGTTATTGGGAATATCTATGCATGCTCTTGGACATGTTCAGGGATTGTGCAGAATATTACTATACATATATGTTCTATAACAGTGACACAATAGCATGTTAGGGATTATTTGCCAGCAGAGCCACTTCTCCAACATCATCTGGCCATGTTACCAGGCCACATCACATGTGGGACCCACCCTGGGGCCTACTGGTACACACTACCTTCAGGTGGAACCTCCTCAGGGGATGGTGTCCCCCTGGGGCATACACAGACATGCTGCTGTAACCTGTGGTCATGTTCAGGGTTTGGTGTAGAGGGAGCTACACACAAACCAGGGGAATAGGCTACAGCACCATGATGCCCTCAGTACACACTCACAGGGTTCACATGCTACTCCAGCTCAGCCTCCAGCCCAGGCACCTTTAGGTCCATGAAACTGCTGTTGTGACTGTCAATGGGTGGGAGCCTTGTTCCCATTGTGTCCATATGGGGGCTGATGTGGCTTCCACAATACAGATGACTCTCACCATCCAGGGTGCTTGCCAACCACATGTGTCATATACCACCCCTGTAGGCTCTCTTCTCTAGCTACCAACCCAAACAACCACCATAACTATACCTGCTATCATTCCCCAAATTCCCAATCCCACCTTCACAGACAAGGACAATGAGGTCCCAAAAAGGGGCTCACAAGTGACATACCTGTCCATGTTGCACATAGTTACTGTTGTAAATTTGTGTGCATTGATATGTGTGATATCCCCTCCACCATACCATGCAGCACTGTGATGCAAAAATATGGAGCATGTATATAGCTACACATGTGGGTGTGTTTGTATATATGTAGGTTCATTGGTTCATAGGTAGGTACTAGGCTATCAGCCCTGGGATCTATACAAGACCAGCCAAAAAAGTACCCTGGCTTTTGCCACCCAAGAAAATTATTTTCCTGTGCCACTGTCGAGCAGAGCCACAGAGGTGATCCACTGGGTGAATTTCCTATTTCCCATCCAATCATCAAGATTTTTCTTGAAGAGTCCTAATGAGGAGTTTTGTTTGATATAGATAGGTAGTTTATTCCAGAGTATGGGAAGTCTCTGGGACAGGAATCTATTCCCTCCGGCATGTTCTGTTTATTGTGGTGACAAGGTTTAGGTCCCTAGAGCATGTAGCTCAGAGGGGTTGGGATTTCTTTAAGTGGAGCATGTCCAACAGCTCTGGGTTTGACATAGCTTTGTATGTTAGGCAGAGATCACCTCTGAGTAGGCGAAATGTGACTAAGTAAAGCTGGAGTTTTTTGAGATGGTCTGCGTAGGGCATCTGTTTGAGGCCGATAATCCTCTTAGTGAGGTATTTCTGCGGCTTTTCCAGTTGTTGTAGATGTCTTGTGAGGTACATACCAAAAGGGGCATTGTACTCTATAATGGGTCTAATGAGTGACGAGTAGAGGGGAACAATGACCTCTTTTTTTCTGGATGAGAAACCTTTTGTGATGAGGTGTGCCACTTAGAAGGATTTCCTGACTACTGTGGCGATGTCATTATCAAAGGAGAGACTACTGTCCACCTGTGTCCCAAGGTCTCTTATCACACTTTCGGTGTTAAGTATACTGCCGCCTATGTTGTAGTTCATGGGTACAGAGTTTTTACCAAAGGGGATGACAATGCACTTTTTAGCATTGAGCTTGAGGCCATGGCTTTGACACCAGGCATCTGTCTAAGTGAGGCCCTTTTGTAGGATGTCCACATCATTAGGAGTTTTGATTATGGCTCCTAGTTTGCAGTCATCTACGAACTTCATTAGCCAAAGACCTTCTGTGTAAGCCTGTATTTCAGAGAAGTAGCTACCAAACAGGAGAGGACCCAGGACTGAACCCTGTGGTACTCCACTTGTCACTGGTCTGAAGTCGGATTTGGAGTCTGCTACTTTCACAGTGTGGGTTCTGTCAGTGAGCCAGTTGGCAACCCATCTTGTGACATAAGGATTTATACCTAGTCTAGTGAGTTTATCTATAATTCCAGAGTGGGGGATGGTGTTGAAAGCCTTGGCAAGATCTAGATAACTGTGAACCACCTTACCCTTGTCTACGGCTTTGGTGACTGCTTCAAAGAAGTCTATCAGGTTTAGGAGACATGATCTGCCTTTTACAAACCTGAACTGGGTGGGATCCAGAGTTTGGAGATTACCAATGTCTTTGTTTATAAGTTCCATGATGATACGTTCCATGGCCTTGCAGACAGGCTCGTCAGGCTAATGGAGTGGTAGTTCCCGGGGTCCGTGGTGGCTCCCCCCTTGTGGAGTGGGATAACCATTGCTGTGCGCCATTCAGCAGGCACAAAGCCTGAGGTGAGGCTATGATTGAACATGGTACTTAGGTGGGGTGCCAGTTCGTTCTGTAGTTCATGTAGAACGCAGCCTGGGATGTTGTCTGGTCCCATAGATGCTGTGTTCTTGGCTTTGGAGAGTGTTGGTTTTACCTGTGCAGCCGTGATTACAGGAACTTTGCATTCTTCTGGTATAGAGATGAGCTCTTTAGGGGGTGAGAGGGGGGTAAAGTTAGCACTGAACCTATCTGCCAGGTTGTTGGCAATATCAGTTGGGTCTGTATATTTAGTGCCATTGTGCTGTAATTCAGAGCAGATCTGAGTGTTGCCATTGAGATTCTTGACATAGCTATAGAATGCTTTGTGGTTGTCTTTAGAATCAGTGGTGATTTTGTTTTTGTAACTAGCTTTGGAGGATTTTATCAGGGATCGCAGCTTCTTACTGAGGCTGACCAGGGAGCTTCTCCACTCATGGGATTTTACTCCCTTTTGCAAGAGTTTCTTCCTTCTGTTGTACAGTTTGTTTATGGCAGGGGACCACCAGATTGGCTTCCTTTTTTGGAGGATAGCGTCTTGGTTCTGTTTGGGATAGCACGATCCATGCACTCATGTAAGTGCTTATAAAGTGCAATTGTGTAGGATTCAGTAATCGTAACTGTATTGTCCATCTGCATGGGTGTCATGAAGTTCACCACTTCTGTCTTAAGAAGCATGAAGTTGGCTTTGGAGAAATTTTTTACCATGGTTTCCTTAATGGGGGGGTGGAGGCAGGATGTGGATATCTAGGGTAATTAGCTAATGGTCAGATCGGACCAATGAGGCGTTGACTTCAGGTGTGGAACACCGGTCACTCATATTGGTAATGACTATATCTAGGATATTGTTGCCCCTGGTGGGGGTGTGGATAAGTTGATCCAGGGCATTGGAGGTTATGAATTCCAGAAAGCGTTGAGTGAAGGAGTTGGTACATGAGTAGTTTTCCCAGTTAATGGTGGGGTAGTTGAAATCGCCCATTATTAGGGTGTTTGGTTGAACCCTAATATTGTTCAGTATATCAAGAAAAGAGGAGTGGGAATCTTGGGGAATGGTGGGTGATCTGTAGCAAGCTACAATTTGGATTGCAGTTTTGCCCAGAGTTAATTGCACTTGGATAACCTTGGCTGCATTATGCTGAGCAACTAGCCTGGAGGTGTGGATATCCTTAATGAATATGGACACCTCCACCTTTGGTGTTCCGGTCCAGGTTACATGGCCAAAAAGTGTGGTATGAATTATAGCCTGGTAGTGCAGGGGTGCTCTCTGGAGCCTTGAATCAGGTCTCGGTCACTGCACAGATATCGATGTTCTCCATTTTATGGGGTGCCTCGAGTGAGTGCATTTTGACATTTAGACTTCTAGCATTGAGTAGCATCACCCTCAGTTTTTGCTTGCCTGTTCCTGTTACGGTGGTGAATTTGTCATTTAAACCTCGCCTAAAAGAGGCACTATAGGGGCGGCAAGAACCTTAGCCAGTATCCGGAATCCCAGGGGTGACACGTGCAGGCCATCTCTGGCAAAGCATCATGGTCTGTCGAACATGTCATCCCAGGCAGACAGATACTGGATCCCTTTAGAATGGCACCAGAAGCTTAGCCAATTATTGAAGTCAATAATTTTGTCCTTGTACTGCGGCATCATTCTGGGTGATGGCACAATGCTACTCAGGGCTAGGGTCATACCTGCCTGGGCTACAAGATCGGAGAGCTCTTCCATGTCTCTTTTCATGTAGTCCAGGGAGGTACATCTCAGGTCGTTCACACCAACATGGACAATGACAGAGTCATATTTGTACTTGTTGTGGAGTGACCTGAGTGCGTGGGTTATGTGGTGGATCCTGACACCTGACAGGCAGCTGACAGTAACCTTCTCCTTGTTTAGCCTGGTGAGTGGGACATCAATGTGCCTGACTACAGAGTCACCTATGACTAGTGTGTTGGGTACGTTGTTTTGCCTTATTGGCTGTGGTTGAGTG
>NC_056745.1:1244344779-1244392279 GCF_019279795.1 Protopterus annectens
GTGAAGCTTTCTAATGTTTTCTGTCTAAGTCTCCCCCAGTTGTACAATATGACTGACCTCTTGGCACTTCCAACATTGTTATTCAGAACTTCATACACATTTTATCTGCATACCACAGTGTGGCTAACACTGCTTAATGCAACAGTACTATGTATAGAATGCAACAGTACAACAACATATGAAAGAAGAGTAAACAGAAGCACTCCAAGTGTTATACCTTTATTCACAGAATATTGCACCTTTATTTATACTGGTACAACACTTTCTAAGGCTCTTATATTTATTTGTTATGACAGTACATGTAGAATAATTACTAACCTGCCTCACAACACAGCCTTTAACACCTAGCATCTTGGGCTTGCTGGTTCACAGTCCGCTCATCTGCAGCTGTCAGAGAAATACAATGATATTTAGCCATACCTATCCATAGTATACACAAGCTATGCAATTATTAACTACTTAATAGAATGAGTACTTACTCAGTACTGGGGCAGTAGGCATCTGACGAGATTCCTGGATCTACTGTTCCAGTACATCCCCCCTCCGCCGCTTCAGGTCAGCATGGTGGTGCCTGACCTGCTCACCAGTCCGGGGGATACCTGTGGCACTGGTGAGGTCATGGGTGAGACTGTCCCAGGCCTTCATTTTATACTGCAAGCCCTGGTACTTTTCTTGCAGTAGTCTGTGCTCATTGTGTTTTACCAGGAGCCATACCATGATTTTTGACTCCTGGATGCCCCAGCACTGCACTCTAAATCAAGTGCCTTCACCCACTCCAGCCATTCTGCCTGCAGTAGGAAGCTACAACCAGTTATGGGAAGTATTCCCACCTGTGGGGTTTAAATATGGCCAGTTTCCCACACTTTTCCATGATTGGCCAGTTTTAAATAGGCTAAGCTATGGGCACACCTGCTTACCTATGGTTGGCAGTGCTTAAAGAGGTATACCAATAGGCAGATTGAATTGGCTGCCCTACACATTGCTTACACTTACAAAGCTGAGCTGTGCAGCACTTAGCATTGCTTAATAGTTAATTAGCATTATATTTGCTTTTTGGCAGTGATTTATTATTCATTACAGGTTATATATGTGTCTGGTATCCATGATTCATGTGTACATACACTGTATGGGGTCCTGGGGACTTCTACACTTTATTACAATAACACCTCACATCTGTGCTTACTGCAGTACTCCAGTTCACATATTTATGTGATGTAGCTGGGTATACAACATAAGGCTGTATAGAAAGTCCTTTCACATGTTCAGCTTGTTTTCCTGTGGAGAGGTTTGTTTATTAAAACCTCAATCTTATGTGCTGTTGTGTTGGCTTAGTGGTTAAGTACTGTAACTGAAGAGTACAGGGTCCTGGGTTTACAACCTGAAAAGCCCGCATATTTTTTCCTGCCCATAATGGCAGCTGATGCATATTGCGTGATCAAGGCACGTTTGAGCACTTGTAAGCAGGTTTGCATGGCTTTGCGTGTGGGTAACCAATGCTAACCTCCGGTTACATATGCTTACAGAGAGTTAGCTTCGATCTTGCTTCACCTGTGTGCGTATTGCTTACCCCTGCTACCACTTACTAAAGTGCATTTTAGATAGTAATAGTGTAATGGTTTTTAGGGATGTGGGAAATTTAAAGAAATGTATGGAGTTATCATTCATTACACAGTTTACCTTCCATTTGTATCTGTGATACTGTATGGGTCACGTGATTATATGTGGACTTTGCAACATTATGACACTCACTCCTCACATCTACATTAAATGCAGTGTTGCAGTTCAGAAATATATTATATTTATTAGGTTATGCATTAAAAATATTTAGCATAAAAAATGATTTGGAAGGGAAAATGGAATGTACTGCAGTGGGACTCGAACCAGGAATGACTACTTGTAAAGCAAATGTTCTGCCCACTGCACTATTGCTGCACTGTTTCATTTGCATATATCTTGCTTTTATCCTCTTTCTGCTATTTAACCTGTATTAACCGTAGCTAAGCGATGAGCAAACCTGTGCACCTATGGTTAAACTTCATCCATTTTATTAAAAAAAAAACCTTTTTATTTTTGTTCTTCAGTATTGCTTTTATACGGGTCTATATTAGATCACCAAATGCTTAAAAAAGAGAATGGTGATTAATCAACCCTATGTAAGCTGTTCCAACAAAAAATAAATAAAATAATTTAAACATTACATGAAGTGGGGTCTTCACCCCTCACACCCCCTACTTAAATATACCAATTCCAAGACCGCACCACAGTGCCGAAAACAGCAAAGTAATGAAGTGACCAAGCAAATTCTTTCCCAGGGAAAGAATTAGCTTAAAAGCCGCTTCGATATTTTGCCATTTCAGATTCCTGAGCTCGAACAAGACGCATTCGAAAGAATGCTTCTTCGGTCTTCTAAAAGGAAACCCTTTTATACATGTGGGGGGATGTCACTAGGTATATACATACATCTCTGGGCGGTCTCGCTCATTGTTTACTATCATTCTGCAGTACTTCATTGCAGGGGCATGTATATTGTGAGAGCTCTGCTCCTAGACATGCCCCCTGCACTTGTCCATGCTCTGCGTAGGATTAGGAGCTCAGGCAGCGTACCTTCATTAATATGCATAGCGCGCTGCCATCAGGCTTCTAAACAGCTGATTCTATGCATGACTACCTTAGTCATGCATGGAAGGATAGTGAATCTGGGGGATAGTCACAATCAATTTGTTTGTAAGCTGTACAATATAGAAAGACTTTGTTATGACTCTGGGCACATGTTGGTCAAAAGTTAGGTCACTCTACACACAAGTTCCCAAATGGCAAACAACTGGGTCAGTTCTCAGAGGGCATTGTCATGATTTTGACACCAGTTATTGTTTGGGACAAACCTTCCTGAATGATGGTTAAGTCATTTAGGGGTTCAATAACTGCTCCTAGCTTGCAGTCATCTCAAACTTAGCCAGCCAAACCCTTTGGTACTTCTTTTTACTTTTGAGATGTATATGCCAAACAGAAAAAGTCTCAGCACCAGACCCTGGGGGACTCCATTGGTGACTGGTCTCTTCCCCTATTTTGATCTCCTGCATCCTGTGAACAAGTTGGCAATCCAGCTAGTTATAAAATTGCTTGCTCCTACATTATTCATCTTTTGGACTACACCTGAGTAGGAGATTGTGTCAAAAGGCTTGGGCAGGTCGAGGTAATGTGGTGTGAACTGTTTTATCTTCATTCATTGCTTTGGTAACAACAGTAAAGCTTAAAATTTGCTCATGATTTTGAGCCTTTCACACTTTCCTGTGGGCTATTTTCAAACACATTTTTAGGGCCATGCATACATGTATGCATTCTTTGATTCACCTTCCTGATTGTATTAAATCATATTCCTTGTATAATACAGCACCACTTGTTAGAATGTGTTTTCATTTTGTAGTTTTGAACAGTCTTCTAGTAAGCAATGAAACAAAATGTATGACCCAGTAATGACAAAACTACCCATTTCAGAAACTTTCAGCCATAAAAGGCCACTCAAATGTCCCTCATTACAATCCACCAATATCAGCAAATATGCAAAATCTCTGCAAAAGTAAGTCATCTAAATAATTCCACATTAAATGGATCTGTAACTAATGAAGAGGTTGCTGCTAGGAAACAACTTTATATTTCATTGTTTCATCTAGAAATAAAGTGTCTGTTGCCCTTTAAGAATAAATTGCCTATGTTATATTAAAAAATGATAAGCTAGTAATATTGCAATAGGGAATGGATGGCAAACTGATAACAAGTTCATACTTACTAGGTAACTCCTCCAAAGTAGGACATTGACAGGACTACAGCATCCACTCCCTTTAAAGTACAACACAGTACAGTATCAGTGATCCATTTGCATACTGTGTGAGTAGAACCCACAACCTTCTGCATCAAAAGCAAGGCTACTACCTGTTGGGCTACTAACAATGTAAACAGACTTGACATCAGCAGCACTAAACTTCTCTTCCCCTGAAGCTCTCAGCTCCTTGTAAAATCCACTTGACACAGCTAAATCTTTCAATTTTGCAGCAGAAGAAATCTGTAAAAAGCCAAAATTTATTGGGGGGGGGGGGCAAAGGCCCAAAACCAGGGGCACATTTTAAATATTGGTTGTATAATCTTAGAAAGTTGCTAAAATAGTGTTTTGTCATACCATGTTATATTTCTGTAAATGCTTTAATTGTTCTGTACAAATCTTTGTTATTCTTTTGTAACATGTAATATGTAATTTGCAATATTAGGTGATTTTATCCCTGGGCCTCTACTAAAAATGGGCTCTTTATGCCCCAGTGGACTTCCCCGGTCATCAAACTTAAATAAATAAATAAATAAAATGTGTTTCCTAAAAAGATAGGAAGACTGAAACTTAAAGGGCTATCATTATTTAGTGAATTCCGTTCTCACTGATTTGCCAGAAAACCACAAATTTTAAGAGGAACAGAACAAAAGTATGAGCCAAATATTCTGTGAAAATCTAGACAGTTGAGAGCTATGGACTCAACTCCCTGAATCACAAGTGGTGGTATGGGCTGAGAATGCAATCCCTTGTATCTAAGGTACTGGGTTTCAGCCTGAGTAATTCTAGCCATCAGCTATAAGTAACTGTGACATTACATATGCACACATACCCCTTCAGGAGGGCAGCAAGCAAAGCTCTTCATAAAAGAAGATGTGTACCTAAACAAAGCACACTACAATACCTTGGGGGCAAACCAAAAGACTTGTACCTAAATGAAGCACACTACAATGCCTTGGGGGCAAACCAAAAGCCTTGCACCTAAAAACTCTCCTTACTGTAGGTGTTGACTCTGGCAGCAGGCTGTATTTAAATTCATGTTACCATGCCCTAGCAGCAATGACATGATCAGGAACATAGTTCTTCCATGTATTTTTATGTTTAATTACATGTTAGCATGCGATGCATGCATGAGTCCTCCATTGGGTCCTCCTTAAAGAAAAACTCCATGGAGTTTTTACCTATGTCATTACAGGTCTTGCAGCTGTAAAAGTGTGTGGGGGGGTACTACCTCTACCTTGCCCTATGGTTTAAGCTCCTATGATCAAGCTGGTCACTTGTCCACTGTACACAAAACAGTCAACTGGGCAATTATGTTAAATTTTCACAAGTCAGAAAAAAAGCAGGAGTACAATATCATTGGTCTGAATGCATGAATTACACTACTTAATGAAAAAAAGCCTTCTGAAATGAGTATTTACAGAAATATAAACAATCCTGTTATGTACAAAATATACCTATAATCAGCATACTGAGAGAGACTCTCCTTGCTATCCACTATGTGCATCAGACATATATGCATCCCTAAGTCAAATCCCAGTGACATAATGGCTTGATGCAATCATCATTTGCACAGGGGTTGGGGGGGTGCAGTAGGTCAAGGCTGACAACAAAGTAGTGAGTGTTTGTGAGTAAGACACATGAAACATTCAGTAAAAGGAAATATCTTAGGGCCACTAACAGGAGATATATCCCAAACAACATTAAGGTTTTCTTAGCTTGCATGTGTGTAGGTCATTATGGGCAGTTTTTGTGAAGTATGTGTGTGTATCTGCATGAGCACAATCAAATTCTGTGTTGGCACTATGTCCTGTCATGTCTGCAAGCGTGAGCTGTGCATGGTAGAGCTGTCACTCCTGACCATGCAAACTGCCTCTTCCAGGAGTTGCACTGCCACGTCCATGTCACTAGTTCAAAGTGGGAGTGCTACCTGAATATGAGCAATGTCTGTTTGGATGAGCTGTCTTCACGACTATATCCAGGACCACGACCCTGTAGCCTACCATGTCTAGGTTTGTAAACCTCAATCACTGATGGAACATTGGAAATAGTGCCACTACATTAGCAGGATCTGACATGACCAAATCAGCTAACACCAAAGGATGTTGCATACCTACAGACATGTGGATGCCGTCCCTCATCCAACAGATGTTCCATCACAGTTAAGGCAGTCACTTATGTCAGAATGTGCCACATTTAGGACTCACATAATCTTTTTCGAGGTCCTTGTGGAACGTGCCTGTGCTGGAAACATACATCTGGTGGTGCATAATGACCCATCAGCTTCAGGATGAGGTTGGACAGTAGGCCTCCTCTGAGCACCTCTAGCAACTCTCCTATGTGGTGCCACACCCTCACAATGGCTATGGGCAGACTAAACTAACCCTGCAACTGGTGTAACCACACTGTCCCAATCAACTATGTCACCATTGACCTTTCCTATATCTGAGGTCTGAGTGGAATGGTTATACACATACATACTGAATGTGTTTGAAATAATATCAGTGGATATATGAGCCACAACCTCAGTGTCAGACTGAACTGCTACACCCCCCTGACTGTGCATCTGTATCACCACCACCATCATCATCAGCATCAGAGGCTACTGATTGTCTACCATCAGGTTGTACAAGATCGACACTGCTACTGTCAGGATCACCTGTGATAATAATCAATAAACACAAACAGGAGAAAAATAGTGAGTGGAAATGATCAAAACATGGTTCAACACACTCTTGTTAAACAATTTCAGATGTTAAAGGAATACAATACTTTTTATTCTCTCCTCAATGTACATCTAAGTAATGGTTATTACTAATGAGAGATAGTTTGTGCTTAGTATTCTTTCATATGTTAATTCAGATGACTCTGGAAAAGGGGAAGACAGTGAAAAGAAGGCTAATAAGCATCACAATGCAAATGACAGAAGGACAAGAGAATAATGCTCTACCTACCTTCCCCTTACGAAATATGTCAGAATCAATCAGACTGATCATCCCCAACAACATAATCTCTGTTGGACTCTTCTCTCTTGTAAGGCACACATCTTGATGTTTTCAGCTGTAGAAGTAGTAACACATCAAGATGTCTAGAATGGCATCACATGCCTTATATGTTATATATGTAACATACTTGGGATTTCTTCTTGGAACCATTGTGGCCTGTTGTCCACATCAGCAAAGTCATCAATGAGTCTGTGTCAACCCCCTACTGAGCTGTCTGGAGCTCTGACAGTAAACAGAAACTGGTCCTTTTCAGTGAATGGTGATTCCATAGCAGGACCTCTCTGTAGCCATCTGTTCTCATGCTACAGCAGTTGCCCTCCTGCATGTGGCTGTAATCATATCAGTTGCACTGTGCCACACCTGATTATAATTTCTGGTATGTCCACCCACTACATTTATGTCAGCAACCACCTTCTGCAATCTGCTTTTTCTGGTTGATATATCACCTCTTCCTCTGTCAAGCAGGAAGGATCCATGGCAGTGTAAGGCTTCAGTGATGACCTCATTCTCTGCATCACCAAATGGTGGCTTTTATGGAAAAGATGTTCTGGGTGTCATAATACTGTATTACATGAAATAAACATTTGTAGCACATACATAAACCTTTTTCCTCAAGCCAAATCAGTACACCAATCCTCCACACAAAACAATTGAACACACAATGCTCATTTTGGACTACATATAAGCTAAGGGAGCACCAACTCCATAAAAAAGAAACTTTAAAACATTAGCATTACATCCATTCTGTTATCATGTCTGTATTGATGACAACAGTTGTGTAAAAGTCTGTTTGATAGCAGTATTATCAATAACTAGGCAAAAATTCAAAGTCCAACTGCTCAGACAATTTCCATTGGTCTCTCCACTGTTGTGGTGGTCAACACAGGACATCTGAGAAGCCTAACACCTCTGTTAGCTACACATATACAACCCCTTGAAATGGGTGATAAACAATGCGGTTGTCTGCAGTACCTGGTGAAATTCCAACAGCAAATGTTAACATAATGCTGTGATTTAACCATACTAATTTGTAAAGCACAGCAAGAACTGACAGATGAGTTTTTTAAAATTGCATACATATCAACATTTTTTCTATTGCATATTGAAATATATTCAAAATATGAACATGAAAGCAGTTAATGAAGTGGACAAATACACCTTATGAAAAGGTGCAGTAATTTGTAGAATTGCTTCCTCAACCTTCCATTTCGATAGCTACACCATTACCTTTATATAGTGTAGATTAATCCCTCTGAGCACTGTGAAGATGCAAATGAGATGTGAAATCATTAGAATTTCTGAATACTAAAAAAAAGTCACTTGGTGTAAGTAGCTACATGATTGCATGAACATGCCGTAGGAGTGCAGGAAGGAATGAATGGCTTGCAAATGTTACTGATTACTCTGACTACAACAAACAATACTGATGTGACTGTTCGCTTTGAAGTGTTTGTATCATGCAGAGTAGACTTAAAAAAAAAAGTGTAAGCACCGTGAGAGGTCTGAGAACAACCTCAACAACATTGATATCCTTGCAGTAAAAGCACACTGTCAATCATCTGCTTAAAATGTGTCTGAAATGCTTATCAGCTATATTTCACATTGAAAAAAAAGATGCAAATAAATAGTCATGATATCGTATTGCTGTAGTTAAGTTGACAGGAGGTGAAGCGCTTCAGAAAATAAAGGGAAAAAGTAGCTGACAGTATTGGCAAAAACATTAATAGGTAGGATATTATTAGCATAAAATATTTGTTAATATCACATTGATCTAGATATGTTCAAGTAAATGAGAACGGAACATTTTCTGGTCCTGTGTTGGTGGCAAATATGGATAAGAAATAACACCTGAGTGTGTGTTGTTATTGCACTGAATTGGGGATTCAAATCCACATAGTGTTCTGTCTGACAGAGTTAATGCATATTTTTGAGCATATGATCAGGTTGTACCACACATGCTTCTGGGAAACTTCACAATCCTGCCTTTCCATTATTATTAGCCTATATTGTTACTACTGACAATTGTGCATTTTTTTTTACTTTTTTGTGTTGCTCATTTGTGCGCATTTTGGAAGAAGGCACTTTTGACTGACAGTATTTTGGAGCAGTGAATGAGAGTCCACTGCCCAAGGTACAAACTGAGAAATTAAACTTAACTAATTTAACTACAACCATAGCCTTCTTTTCTCTCAGTGTTAATATAGTTGTAAATGAAATATAAATTCAATCACCCTACATATTTTTCTGAGATTGTACT
Source organism: Protopterus annectens (assembly GCF_019279795.1). NCBI lineage: Eukaryota > Metazoa > Chordata > Ceratodontiformes > Protopteridae > Protopterus > Protopterus annectens. Next base: position 1,244,353,859 of record NC_056745.1, read on the forward strand.
TATCTCACATGAGAACTTTAGACTTCCTTTTGTATATTTTTCAAGTATTGTTAAGTCTTCTTGTTTACATACTTTTCATTTGTGCAAAATTTTAAATGCAAATATTGTGGAGATTTTCTCTCTGGGCCTCCACTGAAAAGGGCTATAAGCCCAGTTGGACAAACCCAGTCAACAAATGTAAAATAAATAAATCTTGCCATCAATAGTGTATTTCTCAATGACCCCATGTGCACTTTGCTATAGCACTCTGAACAGTAAGTAGTAAAAAAAGAAATTCTAAATTACATCTAAGTATCACTGTAGCTCAGGCTTAAATGAATTAATTTTAAAGAAAAAGGAAAGAGAATGCAGGGTTTGAAACCACACACTGCCTGGGATGTTTTCAGCAGATGTGAAAATGCAGCTTGGGTTTTGTTGTGTGTAATATAAATTGTTATATATGTTTTTTTTTTGCCTGTGTAATTTCAGCACTGCTTAGCAAAGTGCAACCAGGGCTTACAGGTGAAGGAAAGAGTGAGCAATTTAATACCTGTAATCTCCATTAGTGCAAACAGTTTTGTCACCGCTGCATGGGATGACTATTGAGTAAGTGATATCCACATAATTTATAACTTGGCAGAAGCTGCAAATGCATTGACGTTAACATCTTAACAGAGTTTCTCTGAGGTTCAGATCCATACTGTGTGAAGAAAATGCAGAAATTATTACTCCAGATTTATGACTTACTTTCATTAGAACTTCATATGCTTTAATTTCTGTTTCTTGTCTAGTGCACTTGCTCATTGCTGAGTGACATACAATCAACCTTACCTGCTTAAGGAAAAAAGTGAAACATTTTATTTGGGTAGCCTTATGTAGCACACACAGGCTTAGCAGTGATGTGTGGATGTGAGCACCCTGAACAAAACTGAGTTAAGAAAATCCCCTTTTTGTATACTCTCTTTGTGGCACAAGGTGTAAGTACACTGATTTTAGAGTCAGAACACATGTGATCCAGGGTTCAAATTCAGATAACACTTACTTTTACAATGGGTATCAGAATTCAATGTATAACAACACATTGATTAAGAAGGCAGCACTAAATACATATGACTATCATAATTATTTTAATTGTAATACATGCCTCATTAATGCTTTGATAAATTAATTTTTCTCGGTAACATATGTCATCCTGAAGTAGTTATGAAACACAGTTAATTATGTGTATAATTGTGTTAGCAGATAATTCTGATAATGGAATAAAATGCACTTGCATATCCATGATTATTACTTAATACTTAAGTAAAATAATCATCTGTCCTCACAAAGCCCAACTCTGTGTTTAGGACAGTATTTGTAGTGAGGTATGTATTTATCATACCCCAACCTGTATTAATCAGCTCATGAAAGTCTGTCTATCTGACATACATTTACAAACAGTAATACTGCCTCTTTCATGGGGATGGATTTCACAGGACTTCCTAAAGTCACACCATACAGGCCTATGTGGAATAAATCTGCATTCATACTGAACTCCGCTTATCTGCAATAACCATGGCTGAAAGGGAGGTCTCCTGTGGCACTGACAAATAATCAAATTCAGCTTTGTTTACAAATGCCTTTCTGTGCTTACCATTACAGAAATGCAGTTGGCAGGGTTGTCCATGTTTGTTTGCACTCTAGCTGTTAAAAGTGAGATTGGAATTTGGTACCAATTCAGACGTGGAGTTCCTTCTTGATTTCTGCAAGGATAGTTGTTATGGGAAATGATGATGCTGAATTTAGAGTACAAAGATGGAGTGTTGAGGAGTCCAGGATATTTGTGGCACTTCTTTTGAAGTGCCACAGCTGTAGGCTGCTGCAGGGAGAATAAACTGGGACTCAGTATAAGACTGAAGTTTGGAACAGATTAGCCAAGGCTATCTACAGTGCAATTGGCATCCCATACACAGGAGAGAATTGTTGTCACCTCTATAGTGACCTGGAATGGTGCAAGAAGGGCCTCCTTAGCTGATGGGAGGGTGAGTTTAGGACTGCTGATATCCCTCAGTTGTGTAGGTAAATTGATGCATCAGTATTAAATGCTATAGAATGCAGGATACAGCCAACACTGTTATTCAATATGCTTTCATGTCTCTTCCACTCTGTTGTATAGCTGCTGAAGTCATTGCAGTGAACATGAGGAACACCAAAAAAGATTAAATCACCTCATAGATGCACAGGGTACATATGCATCAGGTCTTAGTGTACCCATGATAAATATTGTAATTGAATGCAGTATGTCAATACTGGAATAAATATCTCTGATATCATAGTAGTACAATTGATTAATGGTACAACTTAATAAGACCTTCTCATCATACCTGGATGTGACAAAGGTGTATAGACTGGATAATCATAACTGTTTCTTTTCTGTAATTATATCATCATGTGATATGCCATCTATCTAACTCTCTCTCTCTCTATTTTGTCTCATCCCACCCCTATCTCTCTCATTATTTTGTGGGGGAGAATATTTTATATGACTTAAAATATTCTGTTGTCATACATTTCTGCTTACAAAACTGACATGTAGAACAGAGAGGTAGACTGACCACTGCAGATTGGCCTACCATCCCTCCACAAGTTACAGCACTGACACCCAGCACTTCAGGGTTCCAAGCTATCAGCAATGTCTGCACAGCCCCTACCCCATCTGCCACATCTGCATCAGGTTGTTCTGCCCCAGCAGCTGCTGCACTGGTACCTTCCAGGAGTAGTATTAGTGGATGTGGTGATTTTGTCATTCACCAAGAGTAGACAGGACTGATGTAGTGTATAATGGAAAGGGTTCTTGGTGCCCAAATCAACTGTGTTGAAAAGGTGTTTAATCACATTGCCAAGATGATGCCACATAGAGCACTGACACAGGAGACTAAAAGATGATGCCACACCAACATTGGCACAGGAAACTGAGACAGGTGACCATCACCAACCTTGTCTGTATTATTTGTCCTATATGTCTGCACCTGCTTCCTCACCTATCCTTCCTACCTGACCTTCACATTCCTAAGCACCTTCCCCAACATTCCTCTCTGAAATAAAAAAGTAAAAAATATGCACCTGTCCCATAAAAAATGACCTATACATAGCTCTCCACTTCTTCTATGTGTCTTTTTGATACACTTAATTTGATATAATTGGCTGTACAACATCATTCAGTTGATTTTGTATAATTGGCTGTACAACTTAATTCTGTTGTTGTCACCTACCCTTGGTGTGGACACATCTACATTTATGTTATGAAGAAGTAGATAGATATGGTTCTCTCTCACTACCTTCCTACAACTTCCTCGATTCTTTCCCCTGTGTTCTCCCCTCTGTTTGCCATCCAATTTCACCACTTTTCTGTCAACCCCATTTTCACATATTTAATCTGGTCAAAAACATAGAATCACAAAAAACATACATAACCAGAAATGGCCCATAAGAAAGCCTTCACTTTCTGTCCTCAGCATTTGTGCAGACTTTAACATCGCTCAGCAAAGCCAAGTGATGGTGAATGGCTGTTCATGTCCAATGACAAAACCTGGTCAATTGTTGCCATCACCTGCAATAGTCCAGTTTTCCTCACTCAGAGGTGCTTAAACATGCTGTGTTATTGGAATTCAAATTAAAGGAACAGCATTGTACACACAATTAACTTGTGATTTCCCATGAAGCATGTTTCATATGTACCAGGTATAAAAGACTAGCTATTACTGATGTAATTTGCACAGGCAACATATTTATAATAGTCATCCCTGGGTATTCTTAAAGCCATGATAAAATGTTATTATAATAATCGCAGTCTGACTCTCTTTGGAAAATGATATGCATACAGGAGTAGAATGCTGCTTCAGTTCGGCTCTTTAATTTAGCTCAGTGAGCTTAAGTCTTCTGCCACAGAGAATGATAGGTTTACAGGTAGATTTTCTAAGTAGTGTTCAGAGTGTTGATGACTGTGCATCGACGGTAAGCTTGTTTGGGCAGTAGAAGGCAAACCAGATGTAGGGTTTTGACTTTTTCCTTCTAGTTTGCTTGCAGTATACAGGTGCTCAAATGGGGAAGGCAAGCACAACACTTCAATTCTGAATTGAGCTTTTGAGCTAACATAGGTATACTACAACATACAGAACATAAGTATACAACATGTTAAGATAAAACAGATCTGTTGTATATATATATATATATATATATATATATATATATATATATATATATATATATATATATATATATCGCAATATTTCCTCTGTGAATATTATTTGTGCAAACTTTGGCAGCAAGCACAAGTATAGACCACTAAGCACTGTTAATTTACAATCAACACATCAAAGTATAATCACACATGTGCTAGCACTTTGCCAATATCTGCACAAATACTTTTCTCTGCCTTGCACTTTAGGAAAACATTTGGAACAGAAATAAGTATTTCCAAGGGATTATGTTACACCACTACATGGATATTGATTAATATATTCATGTGAATTGCAGCGATCTGTGTGCTTAATTGACCACTTCATTCTGGACAGTTGGGTCTGCACTATAGCACTGACACTTACTATTGATATACAACTACATACAGCTTTGATGCAAATAAATCATCATTTTCATCCCTCCTGCACTGGAACATTAACTATTTCTTGGTATTGACATTCTGCATTGCCTATATATGCGCACATACCATTGCTAATATCAGTGCCATTCATTAAGGTTTACATCCCATCATTATAACCTGATGATCCATGAATTATTCATTGTCCATCCTATCTTTCACACCTGTGGGTGTCTCATCTACACAAGACAGGTTGGTACATTTCACTCTCAGTTCTGCAGTATACATTAATGACAGCTTAGCTTACATAAGTCAGCAGTACTTATGTAACCTTGATCATAACATTGCACTTACTCCGTCATATCAACAAACATGGATTTGCACAAAACCTTTAACATCACAATATCTTCTCTGACACAGATTAAGAAGTTTATAATGTCTACAGTACACTGTCATAGCTTAAAAGTTAGATTTATGTGGTGGAACTTGCATAAATTACCATGTCCTCAACATTGTGTCAGTTAATAGGTAGGCTGTTCTAATCTCCCAGCAGTCAACTTTTGTGTGTGTCTGTGACTTAGATATGACCTTAACTGCTGCTAGCCTCAATAAATTAGTAGCCTGAAATTACCTTTACATTGCAGAGTGAGTCTACATCAATGTCAGACCCTTCTGCCAACATCATCTTCTCTGTGATACCACACTGATGTCATCCTCTAAAAAGTACACTGTCACACTATAAAAGTCAGACTTCTGTTGTGTTTACATTAAGTACTCTGTCCTCTAGAGTGCATAGCTAGATAGGTAGGGACTTCCAATCTCACAGCAGTTGACTTGTGTGTGCATGGATTTGGGTAGATATGACCCTAACTACTGCTGGCCTCAATAAATTAGTGACATGGAATTACGTTTACACTGCAGTGTGAGTCCACATCACTGTTGGACACTTTTGCTAACATTAATTTTCTCAGCAGCACAATAGTGATGTCATCCTCTGTAAAATGCACTCTCACACTAATGAAGTCAGTCTTCTGCAGTGGTGCTTGTGTTAATTTCTGTGCTCTCTAAATTGTGTAGCTCAATAGGTAAGGGTTTCTTATCTCATGGCAGTCAAGTTCTGTGTGCATAAAGTTGTATAAACATGAAATGAACTACTGATGGCCAAAATAAAGCTGTAGCCAGGAGTAAATGTACCACTGCAGGGTGTGTCAACATCAGTGTTAGACTCTTCTGCCAATATTACCTTCTATGCAACACAACACTGATGTCATCTTCTATACAGTGCACACTCACATTATAAAAGTCTGATTTTTGCACTGGTACTTGCATTAAGTACTGTGGTCTCTTGCATAGCTAGATAGGTTGGGGGTTCTAATATCATGACAGTCAACTTTTGTGTGTATGGAATTGTGTAGTTATGACATGAAATACCACTGTATTAAATAAAGTAATAGTCTGGAGTAAATTTTATACTGCATGGTGAGTCCACATCATTGTCAGACCCTTCTCCCAACATCATCTTCTCAGAAGCACAACCCTGATGTCATCCTCTATAAAGTGCACTCTCACACTATTGAAGTCTGAGTTCTGTGGTGGCGCTTGCATTAAGTACTGTGTCCTCTAGATTTTGTAGTTAGATAGGTAGGGGGTTCTAATCTCACAACAATTAGCTTGTATGTGTGATGGTGGGGCTAGTGCATCACTGAAGGATTAATTCAACAGGTATAGTCATTTTGCTCCCACTTGTGAGAAGCATTTACATGATCAGATCAGTATTGCATCACTGAAGGATTAATTCCACAAGTATAGTCAGTTTGCTCCCACTTGTGAGAAGCATTTACATGATCAGATCATTCCCACATCAACTTTTCACTCTGTCCACAAATGCATGCTGTCTGCAACACACTGATGAAGTCATCATTTCAATAATACTCTCATGCCACTACAGTCAGACCTCTTTTGTGACACATGTGCATAATGCACTCATGTGTAGATTGTGTCAATCAATAGGTAGGAAGACTCCTGTGATGCATGTGTATAATGCACTTGTGCATAGATTGTATCAATTGAGAGGTAGGGAGTTTGAATACAGCAGTGAGACTCTCCTGATTGTGTGTGCGTGTGTGAATGTAAATAGATGCAGTAATGTATTATGCCTCTTAATAGTCACAACAGTTAAAAGTTCACATAGCTGCAGAAGTCATTTTTGCACATGCATCTTCTTTGCATGATGTAGATGATGCCATCCTTTCAAAGATACTGTGTGGCTCAAATGCAGCCAGACTTCTCTTGAGGTGCATGCATAAAGTACACTGCTGTGTACATTCTGAAAGTTGATAGGCAGGGAGCTCAAACAGAGGAATGAAAGTCATTTGTATTTCTTCCTCATACTGTGTAGAGCTGGCTGCAAATACATATAGGTGGTATACCTATATAGTATGCTTGTGTTGTGCAACCACTTTTTGGCAGAAACATGAAGGTAATGTACTATAGTCATGTCATCAATTGAAATGTACAGTATCACAGTCATCAAATAAATCTGTAGCTGCATTTGTGTTTCAGCAAACCTTCATAAGCCTGTAATGTTAGCCATATAGTTCAAATCCCGACATAACTGCTTACAGTCATGTATATGTTGTTAATAGTGTTGTCACCCACATGTGCGATGTTCATGTGTAGATGTTGTTTCCTGTTACAAGTGCTTATTCCAAATTTCCTTTGGAAAGGCTGTATTGAAAACTGATGCTGTCATTTGAATATATTGCCATTCCATCACAGTTGTAGTGAAGCACCTCCTAATGCGTGAGGACATGAAATTATGTAATGTATGATGTTGCCTAAGTAAGGCATGTATTCCAATATCGGATTATATCCACACTGTATATTATTGTTGCTCTACCATCACAGTAACAACAACAGGGGGCTGCAAGTGTGCTTGGCTATACCTAGCATCAGACAATGTTGTCTGACATACATCATGATTCTTTCTGAGTAATTACAGGGACACATATTCCTTGATTCATACACATGATATGCTTTCACATAACCATGCTTGAGTGACTGTAAGCATTTGTGTCCCTAACTGTTGTGCATGAAAGACGTCCCCCCAATTATACTTTGTACTTCTATAGTGCTGGAGGTCTCCCTCATCAATTTTAGAAGATAAAAATTATGGGCAAATACAGTCCAGCTGATTGAATGACTTTACATAGGTGGCCTTCCACAGCTGTGATAATAATTCCACTGTGGTGAATGTGATTGATAGCTATATTTTTATTTGGAGAAGGTGTACAACTTGCTGTTCACTTCCAGCACAGGGATTCATTTTGTATGAATGTACTGATGTCACACAACAGCCAGTACATCATGTCAGTCTTATCCCTTGATATGTTGAATCAGCACATGTGAACATATCTTTGGATTTCATGGCAATAGTCTTTTATTCTGCCAATGTCATGGTGAGAATGCCACTTTGGCATAAGCATTGAGTCTGTGGTGTACACTAGTGTGCTTCAATTCTTGGGCAATATGTATACAGACATGCAGAGAAAACTTCCTTGACCATGGCACAATGATATAGGATTGATCACAATTGTGTGCATATGAGGATACTCATTTAATTGCTGTCAATTTGACATGCTGATATGACATTCAGTATCAGGGATCCTTTCTTAATTCACATGTTAATTTAATTTGTTTGTCACAATACTCACTGCACCCTCCTGTGGCAGATACTGACAATACACAGCTCTGGGGGAATACATTACATCATAATGTGGTGTTTTCATGTGTTATTTGTCGGCACAATAACTGTGTCAGGCAGGAGTGCCTTACGCAAGAGTATTACATATGTCACACTCTGCTCCCCCATTTCCAATGCCACACACTCCTACTTATGGGATGCATAACCATTATAATATTGAGGTGCATAATTCCCTTCAAGGGTGATCCTCGTTATACATGTGTTAGGTCTATCTCTGTGGCATACCCATCTAATACACTGGTCAGTGCTGATATTGATGGGATGGGTTCGATTCTTGCAAAAGAAGATTGTGATGTCTGAGCCATTCCTATTTTCCAACATATTATATTAAAAGTTTAGAAAGGGTATCTGCCTAGTCCAATTCGCAAGTGGAAGTGAGTGAAAAGGCCTTCGTGAACCTAGTCACTAGGGGAAAAATGAAGTTATGTATCTACTCACTGAACACTGTTGTTGGAGGAGCTTTGGTGTATCTTGGTCATTCAATGTCTCTCTCTTGGCTCTGGATGTTCCACTGGATGTTTCTTTGGGAGTTTCTGGTATTTTTCCTGGATGGTACAACTGTAATAACAGGGCTTGTATTGCTAGTAATGGTGCAATAAAAAAACTCTGGTACTCAGTTCTTGTTTACAAGTTCTTTATTGGCAGATGAGAACCGTCACTCTACTAAGTAACGCTCATCTGCCAATAAAGAACTAATGCGGTTGAAAAATGTATCAATGGAAAAATACAGTCCTCCGAGTGTCATTATATGTTCAGGAACCTGTTGTGTTTTAAACAACATAACACTACATAATAAATACTTAACATTATAAACAGAGTCAGTGCTTTTGCACACAAGTCTTTAATTTAACATTGACAGAATACATTTCTGCTGCCAGCTGACATGTGTGTCCCCATGTGGATGTTGTTCAGCATGTGTGTATAACATTTTCTCTCATTTTCAATTTTTAACCTTACCTGAAACAGCAATACTCCTAATCTGGTACAGCCTAGTAGTTCCAGATACACCTACTATATGTTTGTACATCAGCAGTAGATATGTTACTTCATAATGTATGCTTTATGTTTAGTGCAATTGGCTATCTCATTGAGGTAGACATACTGTCTTTGTACAAAAGTCCCTGAACCATGGTATTTCTATTATAATGCATTTGCTATTACATCTAGTTTACAAAAGTTACTTACAGAATAGATACATTGTCTAATACTGCTCCATAGTACTTTCAGTAATAATTTTGATAACCATTTCAATGACACTATTATTTTTCACTCTAAATAAATAAGCATCCACAAATGCTCTTTTTTCTAAAAAGGTGACTTGTCAGGTATTCAGAATTGTACCTCTATTCCCAAATTCTAGATACTGACTTGGATAGGTCCTTCAGTGGAATCTTCTTTTGGGGATGCCATGGCACCAGCAATCTGGTTATTTATTGGGTGGTAGGGGCCAACAGACTAGTTGTTCACTGATTTAGCATGGGGTCAACATCCTGGCTGTTCAGTGATGCTGTAGGAGGCACTCAATTATCCATATTTTTCTCACCCAAGAATTAGTTTGTTACACTTCTTCACCTACAAAACAGTTCAGTCATTTCACTCAAAAAATGGTATTTCTCATCCATACTTCATCCATTGAAGACCTGGATGAACAGAGGTACTATCCTGAGCATTTGACAAGGCACATTTTTAAAACAAATAATTTCTTTCACAATGCTGAGATGTCCTTAAATAATATCATGTGCAAATAAAGCCAACTTTTCTTGAACACCATACCGTTTATATCCTTCTTTGTCGATGGTTATAAATATAAAACAAATAAATGGGAAAGAGGATGCCCCCATCTGGTTCCTCTGTTCAGACATAGCATATCAGAGAGGAACCCTCCCACTTTGATTTTTTCCTCTGATCTTTCATGTATCATTCTTCTTATTCTTCTGGCTTTTCCCGGTTAGGGGTCGCCGCAACAGATCATCTGTCCACTCATGATTAGCAGTGGAGTTTTATGGTGTCAAGTTGCCAGCTCAGCGCCCAACATTCCACAGAAGGCAAGCACACACACACACTCACACACACACACACACACACACACGCACACACACACACACACATGCACACCTAGTGCCAATTAGAGTGTTCAATCCACCTACTGCATGTCTTTGGGATGTGGGAGGAAATTGGAGCACACGGAGGAAACCCATGCAACCACAGGGAGGACATGCAGACTCCACACAGAAGGCACCCCAGCCAAGAATTGAACCGGAAAACCTCTTACTGTGAGGCAGCAATACTAACTGTTGCACCACCGCAGCCACCCCTTTTCATGTATCATTCTAATTAATCTTATTATTGTAACAGGAAATGCAAATGCTTCCATGGCCCTACTCATAAAATCCTTGCTTACTCTGTCAAATGCTTTCTTTGCATCAAGACCCACTAACACCAGTGGTATTTTCCTACATCCTGCTTCCATCTGGATTATCATTGTTCTATTAATATCAAATGTTTATCTCCCCTCCACAAAACTCCACTGGTCTATATCTAACAATTTTGGCATTACCTTTGCCATTCTTTTAGCCATTATAGACATAAACACTTTACAATTACAGTTTGAAATTGAAATGAGTTTATATGAAACTTGATCAGATGGGACTTTACCATCTTTAGGTGTTATAGCCACCACAACCTTTTTTCCAGGATGTTGGTGCTTTCTCTCTTTTTAAAATACTGTTAAACCTCTCAGATCTTTGTCATTTTCTTCTCTCCTAGCTTCCAAACGTCTTACAGAATAGCATCTATTCCTGGAGATTTTCCAGTAGATTGGTTATACATCACAATTTTTATGTCATCTCTGTTAATTGTTGAGCTTCATCTACCTCTAACCGTGAAATATTTAAGTCTTCCATAAATACTTTCATTTGTGCTTTTTCTTGATTTCCCAAGTCTCTGCTTTATATAAAAACATCCTAAAATTTCTGAAATATCTCTAATACTTCTACAGGATCTCTGGCTAGTTTTCTTGTTATAGGCTTCCTAAGTTTGACAACATTTCCTTCTGCTTTCTGTTGCCTAAGCTGTTTTTCCAAAAGTTTTGTGCTGCAGAGTTATTATCAAAAAACAGTTGCTTAACAGCAATCTTTCTCAACTCAGAAATATTATCCAGGTACTCCATTATTTTCTCTTTAGCACTTTACCATTGCACCTCTTCTTGTTCTGTGAGATTCTTCTTATTCTATAATACTTCAACCCCTATCAGACCCTCTAAATAATTCTTGTTACTCCATAACCAACTCTCTTTTCTTTTATTTTTACTCTATTTTTAAACTTTTCATTAATTTTATCTCACTCACTAGCTTAACTTCTGGATTACTTTATACCTTCCCTAATAACTCCTGAATGATTTTCACTACTCATTCCTTAAATGCCTTTCTTTTTAAGAGGTAGATGGGGAAGTGCCAGTGTCTTGTCTTTACTTCATTACCCTGCATTTTTATCTTAGCAGTTATTGATGCATGATCCAAAATAGGTATTGGATGTGTTTTGTTTTATTTCCCTTCCAGGCTCCCTGATATGCCCTCATTGTTACAAACCATATCCCAGTCCCACCTATAAGTAATATTCCATGCTGAAAACTAATTTCTCTGAAATTTGTTAAGCTCCATAATAGCAGATTTAGGTGGAATATAAGTATACACGCCAGTGTAATCTTCATCCATAGCCCCTTACTTCGCAAATCTACCATTATTATCTTGTTTTCTTCTACCACTATTGGAGCTCTTCTAGCAATTAATATAAGTACTCCTCTTTTCCTTTGACCCAGATATTCTGCTAAATACACATTGTGAAATCCTTTCTTTATCAAATTTCCATGCTCAGTTCTTTAAAAATGTGTCTCCTGTAACACTGCTATTTGTACTGTGCATTTCTTAATATAATTAAATATTCTTTCTTTTTTGTCTATATTTGTGAGACCATTCATACTTCAAGATAATATTGAATGTGCTGCCATTAAGTTAAGAATTATTCCCACCTATTACATATGACAGCTTTTTAAATGTCCATTTTTAGCTTTTGTGATACATGGACCCATTAATGTTTGGCAGGTTAATCCTTTATACAGGTTTTTTTTATCATCAATATTGGAACCTATGTCACATTTTACAAGGCCTTTTGTTTTAATAAAAATAATTGAAAAAAGTCCTAAGGAAAAAAAATCCTTAAAACACCCCCCATAACTTGTTAGCTTAATATAAGCACATATGACTATGTACATCTTCAAATAATGAAGTGTAACCTTCCTAATAGGAATATTTGACTGAGATTGACAGCTACTAACACAGGCCTTAATTAACCCAAAACTGAAGTTACCCATGCTAAGCTGCATGTTATTGCCCATGCTTCTACTTACACTAATTTGTGTTACTTTTTTTTATCTTTATCTTTCTACCCCACCCTCCAGATGTGAAAACAACCGGCATTATTTTAGAAAACATTAACTTTTATTCCTGATGAAGCCAATATTCTGGCTTCTATTGCCTTATTATCAGCTTGTCTCCATGGGAACATAATAGAAAAAAGAAAAATGTAGTCCTCTACTACAACCTGAAAGACAAGCTGAAACATTTATTGTTAAAGGAGAACTTTTCATTATATTCAGGTTCTCATGTTTACTTGCTTCCACTTAAAATTTAAGCTAAACATTCACCTATGGAAAAGTAAACATAGCAGCTCTATATATTTTATGATCTGTGTACTTCTTCTCCCCTTCCTCCACTGAAGGAACCCAGGGTTGCAGCCTATTAACTTAAACATGCTTTTGTCTAGGTTTTCTTCTCTGTTTGCACTATAATGCCAACATTTTTAATACTAAAAAGGAAGAAAGAAAGAAAGAAAGAAAGAAAGAAAGAAAGAAAAAGAAAGAAAAAGAAAAAAGAGAAGAAGAAGAAGAAGAGGAAAAAAGGCTTCTGTTTACTTTAGTAACTTTATCATATACAAGAACAATTGGAAATACTTTACTATAAAAGGCACAATTATTTTGTGAACAGTTTCATAGAAATACTGTGAAGACCATCAATTGCTTCACTTGCAGTTGGCTTTCATCTTTTTCATCCCTCCACTTATTGTCCTTCCAAACATTAATAACACAGAGTGAGGCAAATGTTTTTCAGATCCTCACAAGTTTAACAAAGTAAAAAAAAGTCCACTCTTTCCACATTTTATTATACAGTCATATTTCACAAATGTGATTGACACATTGCAGTCTTACATTTATTCATTAATTTCCATGTTGAACTTCTTCCTGTTCATCTCCATCTCCAGATTCCAGTGAAATTGCAAGGTATTTCCAATTCATCTTGTCAACTCCTGTGCTTTTCTCTGTCTTTCAAACATTTTTCTTTGGAAGAATGGAAAAAGTTTCACTGGTAAAGTTTCTACATGTGCTTTATTATCAGAAGAATTAGAAGTAGAGTACCCTTTATTTTTGATGGCTCACTTTTTGTTGGACAAACATTTGCATTTCCTCCTTAGCCTGCTCTGAATCAAAAACGATTTTTCTCCTCCAGGAAAAGGATATTCTGAAGACAGCTGGATAGAGCAGCTTGAATCTCACACCTGCCTCTCTATATTTCCTGATTAATGGAATAAATTGTTTTTCCTTCTGCTTGGTATACAGTGAATATTCATTTTCTACAAACACTCTACTGTCTTCAACTTTTAATACTTTGCCCTCTTGCCACAATTTTGTCAAGATCAACTCTTTCTGCCGATAGTTTTGCATCTTTACTAACACAGGTCTTGACTGCTTTCTCGTTGAAGTATTTGGAGCATACACATGATGTGCCCCTTCAATTAACAGTTCATGCTAGGGAATATCAGTCCAGTTGCTTATTTCATAAAATGAACACAGTCTGTTTCTTCTAGTTTCTCTGGTACAGAAGAAAATCTCAGATTTTTCCCTCTGTGCTCTGTCCTCTAATTCTACCATTTTTGAAACATGATTTTTCAGCATGAAGTTTTTCTTGACCATTGTCATACTCAGCCAACTTTTTCTTCATTTCATTGTCTGGTTTTTGCAGTTTCATCAGCTCATCTGAATATCTATTTCTTCTACTTTTTCCAGCCTTTTCTTATTTGAGTTGATATACTCATTCAGTGTTTCACTTATTTTAGTCAGCTCTGCCTCTGAGCACATTCAACTGATTTTTCCTGTAGATTTCTGGAAGTCATGTCTTGTACCAAAACAAGAGCTTAAAATGCATTTTGCAGAACAGCTGCAGTATTATTTCCAGTCAGTGTTTTCTCTTCACCTTTTCTAGTTGATTTTCTTTCAGGTGCTCTTAGTTTCTTCTTTGCTGACATCTAGTGAGTATACTTACTAGCCAGTAACTGAATTTACTAAAAATACAGTTCCTAGCTCTTGTGTTTCAGTTTCTTTTTTCACATTGGGAGAACTGAAGTTAAGCTGTCGATCAGTGTGCAGACATCTTAGAAAGTCCCCTCTGGTGACTTCTTTCAGCTCATTTGCCTAGTAACTACCTGTAAATCATATATTTAAGCAGTTCTTAGCAAGTTTATATATGTTCTACATGCACCATGTCCTATATTGCCAGCATACAATTGAGGCAATTTGCTGTATGGTATACATAGGTGTGGGAGGATGGCATAATGGTTAAGGCATTTACCTTGATGACACAAGGTGCAGTGTTTGATTCTCACATGGGGTAATTGGCTAGGCTTAAAATGGCCCACAAAGGCAGTTAACCTAGTTCTAATATAATCTAATCTAATACAGACAAGAAGTCCAGACAACCTGAGTTGAACTAGCTACTCAGGAATTAAAAGAGGCGGATAGGGGAGGGTGGAAGTGGGAGGTTTATTCTGGCTCAACAATCCTAAAGGGGAGGGAAATGGTGCCCTTGGTTACTAAAATTGTGTACTTCCAAGCAGGAGCTTGCATAATTACAATTGCTATAGGAGCAGAGGACATGCACTTTTATGTTGCCAGCTGGTAACTGCAGGTCTGTAAGCACGGTAGCATGCACATGATGGGGAGGTCATAGACTGTCCTCACTGTGGTATGGGTGCTCATATCAGTGATGAGAGGGCTGGATTAAGTATCAAACCACAAAGCCATGATGGCTGCTAGTGTAATGGCACCCAATGTGGGAGGGCTGATGAACATTAGACAGTTAGAAAAAATGTATACATATGAGACTCAGACCATGAAAAATCTTGGTCCATATGCAATTTGCCATTTCTGTAATCACTCGTAAACATCTGATGACCTGTGATAAAACTTGTCACTGTCCTGTTGTCAGTATGCTGAAACTGGGTTTTGTGTGCTCATCTACATATATCTGGTTTCATAAAGTTGGATCTAGGATATACATTTCCGCTGAAGAAAAACACTGATTGGTGGTTGTCTGCATGGCTTTGTGAAAAGTTAATTGAAAATTATCTGCCATATTTCTAAAGATGACTGCTGGGATTTTAATTTTTACAGTACACATAAATGCTTGATGAAATCTTTTAGTCAGCTCATTGTGACTTAGTGGTTAGGTACAAACATGTGATATTTACTTCCATTTCACCTGATAAATACAAAGATGCTAGAATACTGGTGATACTGTATTTTAGACCATTTTACATTCAGTGAAACTTGGGGCTAAGTCTTTAAGCTAAGTTATTTATCTGTGCAAGGTCACTATACACATCTATCTACTACAATTCCTGTTTCACATAACTTTTGAGGAAAGCAACATTTACTGCATATTTTCTATAGGATATTTAAATATTTTTGTGTTACACAACTCAAGTGCTGCTGCATTTAACTGACCTGAATCTTGCTTCAGCAAGTCAGGTGGTCTGTGTTTGTGCAGACTGGTTGATTTTTTTCTAGTTTATCCCTCACTCTGGAGAGAAGTCCACTTACTCTCTGCAATACCTCTCTCAGGGTTAAACAGACCACCTTTATATATTGTCATATATGTTTATAAAAAGCATTTAAAAAAAACTTGCCCCAGCATCTTGGAACACTATACATGGTAAAAGGAATGCTTCAGATAGCCACGCACAGTTCAAGCAAACACTGAGGGAGCAGATTCTGGTTTGCTAAGACTATATTTTACTGCGTTAACATATCTATGTCCTAACTTATTCTTCTGTAGGAATGCCCACTGCATTCTGAGTGATAAATTGCCATTGTAATATTATATATATATATATATATATATATATATATATATATATATATATATATATATATATATTATATATATAGATATATATATACACTGCAGCCTCAGTGCACTGAGGCTGTAGTGCCTATCTATATACAGTACAACCTCAGTGCACTGTTTTGATTGTTTGTGCCTTTCTCTATCTTATTAAGATAATTTTGAGTTATTTTCATTGTATATATCTTACACCCTTTCTCTCTCTGCCTTTATATATATCAAAGACCATATGGCCGAGACCATATTATCGAAGTTTTGAAACTTCTAAATAAAAATAAGGCACACAAAAACTACACATAACATACTTACCTTTTTTGCAGGGGGCAAGCCCCTCTGCACCCCCACCCCCTGCTTCTTTAATATACCATCTCTCAGACCCCACTACAGTAAGGAAAATGGCAAATCCTGAGTTCCATGATATACTGTGATCTCAATGCAAAGTTTATCGAAGTGTAAAACTTTGATTATATATATATATATATATATATATATATATATATATATATATATATATATATACAAACAGTTAAGGTGCACACCCCAGAATTAGATTGCAAATGGATACAAACGAACACAC
Organism: Protopterus annectens; assembly: GCF_019279795.1. Classification (NCBI taxonomy): domain Eukaryota; kingdom Metazoa; phylum Chordata; order Ceratodontiformes; family Protopteridae; genus Protopterus; species Protopterus annectens. The sequence continues at coordinate 1,244,370,988 of NC_056745.1, forward strand.
AGCAAATAATCCAGCACTTCACAAGCTTCTCTCTCATTAGCAGCTTTTATTGTACATACAACTAATAAATCCTATTGCCGTTCAAAATCATAAAATGACCAAAAAACAAATGGAAAGTCCATAAATGAAAAAAAAAAAAACAATGAAGAAAACAGCAGAAAGCAATGCTGCTGTCTTAGTAGGCCATCTCGCCAGCAATCACCAGCTGGAAACAGAAACAACAGACCGGTTTCACCCTCTGGCATCATCAGTGTGTACTGCAAGCTGATACTCCTAATACTTTATATAGGAAAAAATACATCATACGGCAGAATTACAACCCACTTATTTAAACTGCTCTATTCAATGCACTTCATCAAAAAAACAAAAGGGACACGTAGTACATAAGAATATAGATACATGTTAAACAATACATATGCATACTTAGTACCATTAACCTAAAAAAGTTAAAAGCTCTCATTTAGACCTGGCTTAAACAGAGCTCCTAAATTAATAATCAACATTCTTTCCATTTTGTCAAGAATGTAGTGTTTTTACTATCAGACAGATGTTCCCCTTTTATACTATCACTACTAATATAAATAAAATGAGCCCCCTATGTTTAATGTAAAGGGCGCTTCAGCACGTCTACAATTTAAATCACTTACATGCAGTGCTATTCTATGTTTGAAAGGTTGTGATGTCTGTCCCACATAGAATGCACCACACTGACATACTGCCATATAAATTACCCATTCAGTAAGACAAGTTATTAAAGATCAAATATCAAACACTTTATTGGTATTGATAGAAGTAAAAAGATTTTGTTTTAGACACTACCTTGCAATATATACAATTCCCACAAAAAGTACTACCTCTAGATTCAAAATTTCCCGATACAACACTTCTAATCTTACCTTTCTTGAAACCAGATAGACATTCACCAATATTCCTACCTTTTCTGTATCCAAAAGTACAATGTTCTCCTAATATTTGGTCAAAATAAGGATCAGGTTTCAAGATCTCCCAATATTTATTCATTACCTCCTTAATCTTAAAAGTGTTGGCACCATACATGGTAATAAATCTAGGACAGGATCAAATACAATTCCACCCACCTTATTGTCATCAGATCTCATAAATCATTTCTGTTACCACCTAAAGCAGCACAATAAGCTTGCTCTACTGTCCTAGCATCATAACCCCTGTTTAGGAATCTGTGTTTCATCTTAAGAGCTTCTGATTCAAAATCCTGTTCTGAACTACTTATCCTGTGTAGTCTCAAAAACTGAGCTTGTTTTATATTTCTAATAATATGTCTAGGATGACAGCTCGAGGCTAACAAAATAGAATTCTTAGTAAAAGGTTTGCGATACAAACTAGTAGCCAAAATGCCATCAATTAATTTAGAAATATTGACGTCCAAAAAGTCAATATTAAACATTTGTATATTGCCCACAAAAACAATACCAAAATCATTGTTGTTCAAATATTTCATAAACTCATGCCAAACATCAACTGGTCCATTCCAAACACAGCAACAGTCATCAAGGTAGTGCCGCCACATATTTAATTATCTAAGAAAAGTGTTTCTAACATCATATATCAACTCATGTTCCAAATACCCCATAAATAAATCAGCATATATAGGTGCGAAAGTTGCACCCATGGTGGTGCCCTTGATCTGTAAATACCAGTCCCCTTTATACATAAAGGCATTATGTTCCAATATTAATCTCAAAAGCATCAGCAAAAAATCTATTTCTGCCTCAGAAAATTTCTTAGATTGATTTAACCAGAACTTAGCCATAATACCACCCTCGTGCAAAATACTTGTGTACAAAGATTGTACATCAAATGTACTTAGACCAAAACCTTTACTAATGTTTGTTCAAGCACGTATTAAGGATACAAACCAGTTCTTAATACTAATGAATGATGTACAAACACCACCCAATGCCTATTTAAGTACATTTGATGTACAATCTTTGTACACAAGTATTCTGCATGAGGGTGGTATTATGGCTGTTAAGTTCTGGTTAAATCAATCTAAGAAATTTTCTGAGGAAGAAATAGATTTTTTGCTGATGCTTTTGAGATTAATATTGGAACATAATGCTTTTATGTATAAAGGGGACTGGTATTTACAGATCAAGGGCACCACTATGGGTGCACCTATATATGCTGATTTATTTATGGGGTATTTGGAATATCAGTTGATATAGTTGATATATGATGTTAGAAACCCTTTCCTTGGCTATTTAATATGTGGTGGTGCTACCTTGATGACTGTTGGTGTATTTGGAATGGACCAGTTGATGTTTGCCATGAGTTTATGAAATATTTGAGCAACAATAATTTTGGTATTGTTTTTGTGGACAATATACAAATGTTTAATATTGACTTTTTGGATGTCAATATTTCTAAATTAATTGATGGCACTTTGGCTACTAGATTGTATCGCAAACCTTTTACTAAGAATTCTATTTTGTTAGCCTCGAGCTGTCATCCTAGACATATTATTAGAAATATACCACAAGCTTAGTTTTTGAGACTACACAGGATATGTAGTTCAGAACAGGATTTTGAATCAGAAGCCCTTAAGATGAAACATAGATTCCTAAATAGGAGTTATGATGTTAGGACAGTAGATCAGACTTATTGTGCTGCTTTAGGTGGTAATAACAATGATTTATTGAGATCTGATGACAATAAGGTGGGTGGAATTGTATTTGATCCTGTCCTAGATTTATTACCATGTATGGTACCAACACTTCTAAGATTAAGGAGGTAATGAATACATATTGGGACATCTTGAAATCTGATCCTTACTTTGACCAAATATTGGGAGAACATTGTACCTTTGGATACAGAAAAGGCAGGAATATTGGTGAATGTCAATCTGGCTTCAAGAAAGGTAAGATTAGAAGTGTTGGATCGAGAATTGTTGAATCTAGAGGTAGTACTTTTTGTGGGAACTGTATATTGCAAGGTAGTGTCTAAAACAAAATATTTTTACTTCTATCAATACCAATAAAGTGTTTGATATTCAATCTTTATTTACTTGTCATACTGAAGGGGTAATTTATATGACAGTATGTCAATGTGGTATATTCTATGTGGAACAGATGTCATGACCTTTCAAATATAGAATAGCACTGCATATAAGTGATTTAAATTGTAGATGTACTAGAATCGCCCTTTACAAGCATATGATTGAACATAGGGAGGCTCATTTTATTTATATTGGCATTGATAGTATAAAAGGGGAACATCTATCTGATGGTAAAAACACTACATTCTTGACAAAAAGGAAAGAATGTGGATTATTAATTTGGAGGCTCTGTTTAAACCAGGTCTAAATGAGAGCTTTTAACTTTTTTAGGTTAATGGTATTAAGTATGCATATGTATTGTTTAATATGTATCTATATTTTTATGTACTACATGTCTTTTGATTTTTGAAGTGCAGTGCATAGGCCAGTTTAAATAAATGGGTTGTAATTGTGCTGTATGATGTATTTTTGTCCTATATAAATTATTAGGAATATCAGCTTGCAGTACACACTGAAGATGCCAGAGGGTGAAACCGGTCTCTTGTTTCTGTTTCCATCCAGTGATTGTTGGTGAGATGGCCTACTGAGATGGCACCATTGCTTTCTGCTGTTTTCTTCACTGTTTTCTTTTTCATTTATGGGCTTTCCATTTGGTTTTTGGTCATTATATGATTTTGAACGACAATGGAATTTATTGGATGTATGTACAATAAAAGCTGCTAATGAGGGAGAAGCTTTTGAAGTGCTGGATTATTTGCTGTGTGTGTGTGTGTGTGTGTGTGTGTGTGTGTGTGTGTGTGTGTGTGTGTGTGTGTGTGTGTGTGTGTGTGTGTGTGTGTCTCTTTCTCTCTCTCTGTGTATGTATATATATATATATATATATATATATATATATATATATATACATATATATATATATATATATATATATATATATATATATATAGATATATGGGACTATGTCATAAGATCGAATTTTCAAAAGACTGAAAAACAAAATATCTAAAACTTAAAATTTTGAAAACATTTTTAATGTAGCGGGCACAGCCCCCCACACCCCCTGCTAATTATATATACCAACTCAGAGAATACACAATATTTCAGAAGGGGTAAATTCCCATTTTAAGTTTTTATTAGATTTTAAATAAACAAACTGATTGTGACAATAAATTGTTTTTAGAAATTTGTGAGCATAAAAATATAACAATATCCCAATCTGTTATCACTCAATCGGCTCACCACTGCCTATTCCATTATCCACAAACATGAAAACTGCCCTACTGTTTCCAGCCTAGTACAACTAAATACCAACCCCAGGACCCTTAGTTCATCTGATAAACTTACACTTAAGGTTACTAAGTCCCATAATTATTTTAGTGATTCTCTCTTTTTTAAATTAGCTGAACAGTGGAACCTAATACCCCACTATATCCTAAAAGCACAGATAGTCTTAGCTTCAAACAACTCCTAAAGGAATATCCATGTCTTATATGTTGGATTTCTATAAATTATGTTTCTAATGGTATTTATTATAAAATAAATAAAATAAAAGTCAGTCTGGTGACTCCCTTCTGAAAAATATTCTTTTAGCAACCAATGCAAACTATTTTGCAGTATAAGATCATGATTAGAGTTTATGTTATGTTTAAATTTTATGAAAAGGCATCCTAAAAACTCTTTCCACCTGGCTGTATAAATATTATTTAGCCCAAGAAATATTGTTTTTTATAACTGATGATAAAGAATATAATTCTACATCTGGTAGTCCAGTTTATCATGTTATGCAATCCCTTTTATGATGATTTAAGGCAATTCTTTGTTTGTTGGGGAACCAAAGAAATTTTAAAATTAATGTATTAAATTCTTTAATATATTTTTTAGATGGAGGTAAAGATAATGATTAAAAAACATATAAGATTTTTGGTAAAATAATCATTTTGATTATAGATAGTCTGTCTTCTGTTGTGAAGAAAAATGTGTTCCATTTATGTATTACATTCTTTATACTGATTATGTACTGCGGTGGTGGTGCTGCAGTAGCGTTGTCGCCTCACAGACGTTGCCCATTCGATTCTCAGTTAGACCGTCCTCTGTGTGGTGACATGCGTGAATGGGTGTTCCTTCAGTGAAGGTTGTGCATTAGGCCCGGCAAGCCAGCATGTAAAAATCTACTGCCAATCATTAGCGGACCGGAGTTCCGCTGTGGCAACCCCTGACTGGGAAAAGCCGAAAGACACAACAATTCTTTATACTGATTATGCTGTTAGTATAATTGTAATTTATTATATTATTAATGTTATCTGTTATAATTACCCCTACATAGTTCATTTTTCTCTCTTTGACAAGGTATTTAGTAAATATATCATGTAGCCTATCAATATTAACATTTATGAGTAGTATGTTTCTTTTGTTATCATTAAAGGAGAGATCAGATTGTTTGGAACACATCCTTTGCCTTAAAAACAGCAGAAAGGGAATTATCACTGCCACTCAGAGGAATGTCATGAGCAAATTATTGGATTTTAGAAACCAAAATTCACATTTATGTCTAAATTTGACCTAATAAAATTAGCAAGACTATCCATAACTAGAATGAAAAGCAGGGGTGAAAGAAGGTATCCTTGTTTAGCTCCCTTAAAAATTTGTATTGAATCAGAAGTAAAAGTACCTATTTTAATGTATGCAAAACAATTGTCATAAAGAAAATGTATAAGATGTGTTAAATTACTTGAAAAATTACATTCCCCTAAGACTAACAAAAGATATTTCCAATTCACAGAGTCAAAAGCACTATTAATGTCTAGACTCATTAATGTTATGATTATTTTTTGTTTTGTTTCCATAGTCAGTTACTGTGATTATTCTTTTAATACTGTCATAAGTCATAATTTTTAACATTTGTTTACCAGGAAAGTCTGACTTGGAACAAAGCCAATTTTCAGTGGAGGCCCTGGGAGAAACACGCCAGATGCATATCTTTGTAAGTTATAAATATTTCTAATTAGAATAAAACTAGTTCGATCTTTATTAATCGTGGAAGGTAGTATATATATTAATCTATTAGGATGAATTGTCACAAATAATTTATAATCCGCATTTAAAAGTGAAATTGGTCTGTACAAAGAGCATTCATTTGGATCTTTGTTAGTTTTTAAAATTAGGGAGATAACAGTATATTTCCAGGATGGAGGAACTTTTGTTAAATGTTTAACTATAGAAAAAACTTTGTATAATATGTTTACGACTTCTTTGGGTAGTAACTTGTAGAGTTATGGTATAATTCCATCATTACTTGGTGCTTTGTTAGGTTTTAATTTGTTAATTTGAGTTCAAATTTCAGACATTGAGAGAGGTTTATCAATTAATTTCACTTGGTCATCAGGTTGTTTTTATATTTTTTTGATAAAAGCTTTGATTATCCCTTCTGAGTCTGATATTGCATTACATTGATTGATTTTATTGTAATAATTTCTAAATTCTTTTAAAAATATCTTCTATTTCCTTCACTTTTCCTTTTCTCTTATGTGAATAAATCTCCTTTATATGGTTGGACTTATTAAGTAGCTTTGTTCTGTTAGCTAACTTATGCATAGATTTTGGCTTAATAGAGAATTTAATTAATCATTCATACTCCCCCACATACAAAACTAAATTCTACAATCTCCTGTTACCTTCACTCACATGTCACATTATTAACCTACTATGCTCTGGTGACATTCACCCAAATCCAGGCCCCTTTCCCTCTCCCCTCAATCTCACATCACTAAATCCTCCCTATACCTTCTCATCAACTCACTCTCACAACCTAACCAATCCTCATAGCACAAACACACCCTTACTGAAATAACTATTTACTCCATTAATATGCAAAGCCTAACCAATAAAATTACTGAACTTCACTCCTGGAGAGCCCAAACTACCCTGCACATGCTTTCTTTTTCTGAAACATGGCTCAAACCCCATATCAGTAATAAAGAAATGCTCCCACCCAACTATAACATATATCGCTTAGACAGAAGCCAAAAGAAGGAAGGTGGAGTAGCCATCCTATACAAAGATGGCTTACATCTCTCACCATCCATATCTCTGACTTCCACCCTGCTGAACTTATCATCCAAAACTGCCTTCTTAACCCACACAAGAAATTTGCCATTGCTGCCATCTATATCCCCCAGGAAACAATATACCCATCCTAGAAAACATCCCTGTCCTGGTTTACCCATAATATACACTGTGAAACCCTAATTCTATGAGATGTCAATATTGACTGGTCCAAACTTACAACTGACTCTCCACAACTCAGTATCAACCTGCATGGCTTTTGGCTTCCATCAATTGATAACATCCCCCACCTGCTTCTCTAGAAGTTTATCCTCCAGCTCAACCATTGACTGGATTCTAACTCCCCTTTCCTCTACCAAAACTCCACTACCATGCCTGACTCTTTAAGTAACCATCTCCCCACTTACATCCTTAGGCACTCTACCCACTCACACAAGGCCCTCCACTACAAAGATTGTCATAAACTATCTAACTTTAATATCTCCCTATTCAACTCCATACTGTCTAGCTTTGACTGGTCCATCCTTAGACTTCTACAACTCAATGACGCAGTCAACAAATTCAACAACATTTTCCTAAACACCCTTAACTCCCTTGCTCACTCCAGGAAAATTAGAATCAAATCAAACTATGCTCCCTGGATCTCTAAAGATACCAGATCCCTAATGCATAAAAGAGACCGCACCTGGAAAGCCTGGCATAAAACAAAGGAACCTCCCTTATTTCAAAAATATGGAGAATTGAGGAGTCTAGTCTAGAAACTAACTAATAAGGACAAAAAGTCCTACTATAACTCAGTTCAACTAGACAACAAATCCAACCCCCCCATAAATTCTGGGCTGCCCTCAACAATATCCTCTCTCCTGGCTGCCCTTCAAATCCCTCTCCTTACCCAAACAAATCACCACAGGAAACCTCTACTCTCATTAACAAGCACTTTATCAAAACAGTCCAGAACCTTACTCACTCCAACTCAAACACAACTACTCTACCAGCCCCATCTGACCATCTTAATAAAAACCTCTTCTCCTTTCACCCTGTCTACACCTCCTATATTAAATCACTTATTTTGAAACTTAAACCCTGCTCCCCCTCCTCAGATAATCTCCCTCATCTTTCCTCAAACTTGCTGCTGACTCTATAGCCTATCCTGTATCAATTCCTATCAATAGATCCATCCAAGAAGCAACAGTTCCATCAATTTGGAAATCTTTCTTCACTATCCTCCTCCATAAAGGTGGTAATTCTACTGACCTATCTAACTATCATCCTATTGCCATCCTATCACCCCTCTCTAAGATACTAGAAAAATGTATACGCTCACAACTTCTCAAATACCTCCTCCAGCAAAACCTTCTCACTCCCGCACAACATGGCTTCTGCCCTAACTATAGTACATCTACTGCCCTCCTATCTTTCACACACACCACAGCAGAGGCTTGTGACAACAATCTACTCATATCCTGTCTCTTCCTTGACCTTTAAAAAGCCTTTGACACAGTATCTCACTCCATCCTCCTAACCAAACTTGCAATCCTTAATCTATCTGCTACCTCCCTTAACTGGCTCTCCAGCTACCTATCTTGTAGACAACAATCTGTCAGATGGCTATCTTCCTACTCTCCCTATATTTCAGTCCCTACTGGCATCCCCCAGGGCTCCATCTTGGGTCCCCTACTATTTAATGTTTTCACAAATGAGCTCTACACATCTTGCAAAAACTCTTCCCTCATCCAACATGCAGATGACTCAACACTCATTTCCATCTCAAACAGCATCTCAGAACTACATTGCTTCACTCAACACTCCTTTCTTACCACCAAAAAATAGTTGTCAGATAATCAACTCATGCTCAACCCCAAAAGTCTAAGCTCTTGCTTTTTCTCCCCTACTCTCTTTCCCATCATAAATCCACTTTTACTATCACTTCCTCCAACAACACAATCATTCGGCTTGAACCTCAAACTAAACTCTTTGGTGTCATAATAGATGATGATCTCAAATTTAACATACACCTACTCCAATGTATATTAAAAAACCAGAAACTAGGATTGCTGTATTGTAATAAAAATGTCTAACTCAAATGCTAGACTGTCCCTAGCTCAGGCATTCCTCCTAACCCTCACTTCTCTATGCTGCCCAAGTACTAGCGTATATCCAGCACACTACCTTGACTAAACTCCAACAAACATATCATAAAATTGCTAGATTCATTACCAAATCTTACTACCGTCACATCACTGCCATGCCTAAACTCCCTGCAATGGCTTGAATTCCCACAGCTACTGTTAATATCACAATTCCAAATTGTACACTCTATACTATATAGACCATTTTCCTGTCCAGCTCTTTCTACCTTTGTATCCACCTACTCCCATCTCAATGTGGTATATTCTATGTGGAACAGATGTCATGACCTTTCAAATATAGAATAGCACTGCATATAAGTGATTTAAATTGTAGATGTACTAGAATCGCCCTTTACAAGCATATGATTGAACATAGGGAGGCTCATTTTATTTATATTGGCATTGATAGTATAAAAGGGGAACATCTATCTGATGGTAAAAACACTACATTCTTGACAAAAAGGAAAGAATGTGGATTGTTAATTTGGAGGCTCTGTTTAAACCAGGTCTAAATGAGAGCTTTTAACTTTTTTAGGTTAATGGTATTAAGTATGCATATGTATTGTTTAATATGTATCTATATTTTTATGTACTACATGTCTTTTGATTTTTGAAGTGCAGTGCATAAGCCAGTTTAAATAAATGGGTTGTAATTGTGCTGTATGATGTATTTTTTTCCTATATAAATTATTAGGAATATCAGCTTGCAGTACACACTGAAGATGCCAGAGGGTGAAACCAGTCTCTTGTTTCTGTTTCCAGCTGGTGATTGCTGGCGAGATGGCCTACTAAGACAGCACCATTGCTTTCTGCTGTTTTCTTCACTGTTTTTTTTTTTCATTTATGGGCTTTCCATTTGGTTTTTGGTCATTATATGATTTTGAACGACAATGGAATTTATTGGATGTATGTACAATAAAAGCTGCTAATGAGGGAGAAGCTTTTGAAGTGCTGAATTATTTGCTGTGTGTGTGTGTATGTGTGTGTGTGTGTGTGTGTGTGTGTGTGTGTGTGTGTGTGTGTGTGTGTGTGTGTGTGTGTGTGTGTGTCTCTCTCTTTCTCTCTCTGTGTATGTATATATATATATATATATATATATATATATATATATATATATATATATATATATATATATATATATATATATATATATATATATATGGGACTATGTCATAAGATCAAATTTTCAAAAGACTGAAAAACAAAATATCTAAAACTTAAAATTTTGAAAACATTTTTAATGTAGCGGGCACAGCCCCCCACACCCCCTGCCAATTATATATACCAACTCAGAGAATACACAATATTTCAGAAGGGGTAAATTCCCATTTTAATTTTATTAGATTTTAAATAAACAAACTGATTGTGACAATAAATTGTTTTTAGAAATTTGTGAGCATAAAAATATAACAATATCCCAATCTGTTATCACTCAATCGGCTCACCACTGCCTATTCCATTATCCACAAACATGAAAACTGCCCTACTGTTTCCAGCCTAGTACAACTAAATACCAACCCCAGGACCCTTAGTTCATCTGATAAACTTACACTTAAGGTTACTAAGTCCCATAATTATTTTGGTAAGTCTCTCTTTTTTAAATTAGCTGAACAGTGGAACCTAATACCCCAGTATATCCTAAAAACACAGATAGTCTTAGCTTCAAACAACTCCTAAAGGAATATCCATGTCTTATATTTTGGATTTCTATAAATTATATTTCTAATGGTATTTATTATAAAATAAATAAAATAAAAGTCAGTCTGGTGACTCCCTTCTGAAAAATATTCTTTTAGCAACCAATGCAAACTATTTTGCTGCATAAGATCATGATTAGAGTTTATGTTATGTTTAAAGTTTATGAAAAGGCATCCTAAAAACTCTTTCCATCTGGCTGTGTAAATATTATTTAGCCCAAGAAATATTGCTTTTATAACTGATGATAAAGAATATAATTCTACATCTGGTAGTCCAGTTTATCATGTTATGCAATCCCTTTTATGATGATTTAAGGCAATTCTTTGTTTGTTGGGGAACCAAAGAAATTTTTAAATTAATGTATTAAATTCTTTAATATATGTTTTAGATGGAGGTAAAGATAATGATTAAAAAACATATAAGATTTTTGGTGAAATAATTATTTTGATTATAGATAGTCTGTCTTCTGTTGTGAAGAAAAATGTGTTCCATTTATGTATTACATTCTTTATACTGATTATGTACTGCGGTGGTGGTGCTGCAGTAGCGTTGTCGCCTCACAGACGTTGCCCATTCGATTCTCAGTTAGAGTGTCCTCTATCTGGTGACATGCGTGAATGGGCATTCCTTCAGTGAAGGTTGTGCATTAGGCCCGGCAAGCCAGCACGTAAAAATCTACTGCCAATCATTAGCGGACCGGAATTCCGCTGTGGCAACCCCTGACCGGGAAAAGCCGAAAGACACAACAATTCTTTCTACTGATTATGCTGTTAGTATAATTGTAATTTATTATATTATTAATGTTATCTGTTATAATTACCCCTACATAGTTTTGACAAGGTATTTAGTAAATATATCATGTAGCCTATCAATATTAACATTTATGAGTAGTATTTTTCTTTTGTTATCATTAAAGGAGAGATCAGATTGTTTGGAACACATCCTTTGCCTTAAAAACAGCAGAAAGGGAATTATCACTGCCACTCAGAGGAATGTCATGAGCAAATTATTGGATTTTAGAAACCAAAATTCACATTTATGTCTAAATTTGACCTAATAAAATTAGCAAGACTATCCATAACTAGAATGAAAAGCAGGGGTGAAAGAAGGTATCCTTGTTTAGCTCCCTTAAAAATTTGTATTGAATCAGAAGTAAAAGTACCTATTTTAATGTATGCAAAACAATTGTCATAAAGAAAATGTATAAGATGTGTTAAATTACTTGAAAAATTACATTCCCCTAAGACTAACAAAAGATATTTCCAATTCACAGAGTCAAAAGCACTATTAATGTCTAGACTCATTAATGTTATGATTCTTTTTTGTTTTGTTTGCATAGTCAGTTACTGTGATTATTCTTTTGATACTGTCATAAGTCATAATTTTTAACATTTGTTTACCAGGAAAGTCTGACTTGGAACAAAGCTAATTTTCAGTGGAGGCCCTGAGAGAAACACGACAGATGCATGTTTTTGTAAGTTATAAATATTTCTAATTAGAATAAAACCAGTTCGATCTTTATTAATCGTGGAAGGTAGAATATATGTTAATCTATTAGGATGAATTGTCACAAATAATTTATAATCTGCATTTAAAAGTGAAATTGGTCTGTACAAAGAGCATTCATTTGGATCTTTGTTAGTTTTTAAAATTAGGGAGATAACAGTATATTTCCAGGATGGAGGAACTTTTGTTAAATGTTTAACTATAGAAAAAACTTTGTATAATATGTTTACGACTTCTTTGGGTAGTAACTTGTAGAGTTATGGTATAATTCCATCATTACTTGGTGCTTTGTTAGGTTTTAATTTGTTAATTTGAGTTCAAATTTCAGACATTGAGAGAGGTTTATCAATTAATTTCACTTGGTCATCAGGTTGTTTTTTATATTTTTTTGATAAAAGCTTTGATTATCCCTTCTGAGTCTGATATTGCATTACATTGATTGATTTTATTGTAATAATTTCTAAATTCTTTTAAAAATATCTTCTATTTCCTTCACTTTTCCTTTTCTCTTATGTGAATAAATCTCCTTTATATGGTTAGACTTATTAAGTAGCTTTGTTCTGTTAGCTAACTTATGCATAGATTTTTGGCTTAATAGAGAATTTAATTAATCATTCATACTCCCCCAAATACAAAACTAAATTCTACAATCTCCTATTACCTTCACTCACATGTCACATTATTAACCTACTATGCTCTGGTGACATCCACCCAAATCCAGGCCCCTTTCCCTCTCCCCTCAATCTCACATCACTAAATCCTCCCTATACCTTCTCATCAACTCACTCTCACAACCTAACCGATCCTCATAGCACAAATACACCCTTACTGAAACAACTATTTACTCCATTAATATACAAAGCCTAACCAATAAAATTACTGAACTTCACTCCTGGAGAGCCCAAACTACCCTGCACATGCTTTCTTTTTCTGAAACATGGCTCAAACCCCATATCAGTAATAAAGAAATACTCCCACCCAACTATAACATATATCGCTTAGACAGAAGCCAAAAGAAGGGAGGTGGAGTAGCCATCCTATACAAAGATGGCCTAAATCTCTCACCTGTCACCATCCATATCTCTGACTTCCACCCTGCTGAACTTATCATCCGAAACTGCCTTCTTAACCCACACAAGAAATTTGCCATTGCTGCCATCTATATCCCCCAGGAAACAATATACCCATCCTAGAAAACATCCCTGTCCTGGTTTACCCATAATATACACTGTGAAACCCTAATTCTAGGAGATGTCAATATTGACTGGTCCAAACTTACAACTGACTCTCCACAACTCAGTATTAACCTGCATGGCTTCCATCAATTGATAACATCCCCCACCCGCTTCTCTAGAAGTTTATCCTCCAGCTCAACCATTGACTGGATTCTAACTCCCCTTTCCTCTACCAAAACTCCACTACCATGCCTGACTCTTTAAGTGACCATCTCCCCACTTACATCCTTAGGCACTCTGCCCACTCACACAAAGCCCACCACTACAGAGATTGTCGTAAACTATCTAACTTTAATATCTCCCTATTCAACTCCATACTGTCTAGCTTTGACTGGTCCATCCTTAGACTTCTACAACTCAATGACGCAGTCAACAAATTCAACAACATTTTCCTAAACACCCTTAACTCCCTTGCTCACTCCAGGAAAATTAGAATCAAATCAAATTATGCTCCCTGGATCTCTAAAGATACCAGATCCCTAATGCATAAAACAGACAGCACATGGAAAGCCTGGCATAAAACAAAGGAACCTCCCTTATTTCAAAAATATGGAGAATTGAGGAGTCTAGTCAAGAAACTAACTAATAAGGACAAAAAGTCCTACTATAACTCAGCTCAACTAGACAACAAATCCAACCCCCCATAAATTCTGGGCTGCCCTCAACAATATCCTCTCTCCTGGCTGCCCTTCAAATCCCTCTTCTTACCCAAACAAATCACCACAGGAAACATCTACTCTCCTTAACAAGCACTTTATCAAAACAGTCCAGAACCTTACTCACTCCAACTCAAACACAACTACTCTACCAGCCCCATCTGACCATCTTAATAAAAACCTCTTCTCCTTTCACCCTGTCTCCACCTCCTACATTAAATCACTTATTTTGAAACTTAAACCCTGCTCCCCCTCCTCAGATAATCTCCCTCATCTTTCCTCAAACTTGCTGCTGACTCTATAGCCTATCCTGTATCAATTCCTATCAATAGATCCATCCAGGAAGCAACAGTTCCATCAATTTGGAAATTTTTCTTCACTATCCTCCTCCATAAAGGTGGTAATTCTACTGACCTATCTAACTATCATCCTATTGCCATCCTATCACCCCTCTCTAAGATACTAGAAAAATGTATACGCTCACAACTTCTCAAATACCTCCTCCAGCAAAACCTTCTCACTCCCGCACAACATGGTTTCTGCCCTAACTATAGCACATCTACTGCCCTCCTATCTTTCACACACACCACAGCAGAGGCTTGTGACAACAATCTACTCATATCCTGTCTCTTCCTTGACCTTTAAAAAGCCTTTGACACAGTATCTCACTCCATCCTCCTAGCCAAACTTGCAATCCTTAATCTATCTGCTACCTCCCTTAACTGGCTCTCCAGCTACCTATCTTGTAGACAACAATCTGTCAGATGGCTATCTTCCTACTCTCCCTATATTTCAGTCCCTACTGGCATCCCCCAGGGCTCCATCTTGGGTCCCCTACTATTTAATGTTTTCACAAATGAGCTCTACACATCTTGCAAAAACTCTTCCCTCATCCAACATGCAGATGACTCAACACTCATTTCCATCTCAAACAGCATCTCAGAACTACATTGCCTCACTCAACACTCCTTTCTTACCACCAAAAAATAGTTGTCAGATAATCAACTCATGCTCAACCCCAAAAGTCTAACCTCTTGCTTTTTCTCCCCTACTCTCTTTCCCATCATAAATCCACTTTTACTATCACTTCCTCCAACAACACAATCATTCGGCTTGAACCTCAAACTAAACTCTTTGGTGTCATAATAGATGATGATCTCAAATTTAACATACACCTACTCCAATGTATATAAAAAAAAACCAGAAACTAGGATTGCTGTATTGTAATAAAAAATTTCTAACTCCAAATGCTAGACTGTCCCTAGCTCAGGCATTCCTCCTAACCCTCACTTCTCTATGCTGCCCAAGTACTAACGTATATCCAGCACACTACCTTGACTAAACTCCAACAAACATATCATAAAATTGCTAGATTCATTACCAAATCTTACTACACGTCACATCACTGCCATGCCCTAAACTCCCTGCAATGGCTTGAATTCCCACAGCTACTGTTAATATCACAATTCCAAATTGTACACTCTATACTATATAGACCATTTTCCTGTCCAGCTCTTTCTACCCTTGTATCCACCTACTCCCATCTCAGTCCCTGCACACTTCAAACCAGCAACTACTAGCAGTCCATCCACCAAAGAAAAATGTGGGCGAATTACTATACAAATGCTCAATTGGCCAGTCCTGGAACAAACTTCCCTTAGACCTATGTGTCATTATACACCCATCTCACTTTAAAAAGGAACTTAAACAGCATCTGCTCATCTCCAAAACTTGTCCCTGCAAAAACCTCTCCTAACCCCTACTTTCAAAGTTCATAACTCCCACCCATTCAACCTAGACTGCTAAAAACAGCCTGCCAAATCTCTCAAAGTATAAAACTAATACACTTTCTAATCACATGGTATTCTTCATTACTAAAGATTATTACATATACAAGGCCTTATGCTGGTATACAACTCTACTCTTAATCTTGTCTCTGCTAATCCTATTATATACATATCTTACCCCTCTTTTTACCGTATCTTTAGATAGCAGATTTCTAGGTGTACCTGGACCTTGTTTTACCATTACTACACAACTTTCTCATACTGTAGACTAAATGGGCATCTTTTTTCTGCAAAATGTTAAATGAATGTTACTAACTGTAAATTGTTTTTCCCTGTAAAACGTACACTGAATGTGACTGAATTTATCTTGTATTCTCTGATAACATGTATATTAAATATAACATGGAGCTTTTCTCCTCGGGTCTCTACTGAAAATGGGTTTCTAACCCAGCTGGACTAACCTGGTTAACAAATGTCAATAAATAAATAAAAAAATACATAAATTATCGTAACCTTTTCTAGATTAATCCTAGTTTTATGATTTAAAATGTCCAAATACTTATTACATAGATTATTAATCTCTTCTATTTTATTATTGCTATGTATCTGACTTTCCAGTTTCAATTTGTCAAGTTTTTCTTGTATCTTGCACAGTTCTTTATCCCATTGTTCTTTCTTTATTGATAGCCAATTGGTGACTCTACCAAAAATATATGCTTTTATTGCTTTCCATAGATAGAGTTCTGAAATTTCTCATGTATTTCAAATTTCTGTAAAAGAAATAATTTCTTTAATAAAAAAAGTCTTTAAAATCCTTTAAGCAAGTTTTATATGCTGGTATCCTCCTGATCTTGATGTTATTGTTAGATTTTAAAAACAGTTCAAAAGTGATTGCATTGTGGTCTGAAAGTGGGCAAGATACCATTTTAACGTTGCCTAGTTTATCTATCAACTCATTGGAGACATATACTCTAAAGTCTGGATTGTGTTCTATGTCTATGTGAGTAATGAGTAAAGAAAAGTGATTCTGGATCTGAAAAATCATTTATGTCCCTTAAGTGAAATAGTTCAGTGAACTTTATCAGTGTCTTTGCTGATGCCTGTATTTTCCATTTACCTATAGTATTAGTATCCTTTGGTGACAATATACAATTAAAACTCCTGCGAGTATGATGCTGCCTTTTGAAATTTGAATTACTTGTTCTAGAAGTTGTTCAACAGTTTTAATTCCTATTTCAGGAAGCCAGTATAAATTAATAATGGTTAATATTCTTTTATTGTATTCCAGGGTAACAGAACAGAGCATGCCTTTATCATCCTTATATGTGTCAATGATTTTAGGCATGGGCAAAGAAGTTTTACATAATGTAGCAACTCCTCTTTTTTATTATTATATAGTGAACTGGATAATACAAAGAAATACTTAGTATTAAGTCTGTCTTTATCTTCTGTCAATACATGTGTTTCTTGCAAAAAAAATAACTTCAGAGTTAAATAACTTCAAATATTTATTTAGACTACCCCTCTTGCAACCGTTATTCAATCCAGTAGTATTTATGGAAATGCAATTAATAAATGCCAGTTGTCGTACAGATCAATAATGTAGATGGAACTGTCCTAAAATTAACTATAAGGACCCAATATAATATCTCTTCTTTGCTAAAGAACTGCTTATTAATAGTCATACTGACATTAATACTTAAAAGTTTAATTAGCTACATAATAATTGTTATTGCAGACACCCACCAAAAGCAATAAACTTTTAATGTAACTAATCAATTAGTTTTAAAATCCTTCAAGCCCCTCATGGAGTCTAACACTCCTTGCTTGAATAGTCTAAACATCCAAGCAAACCCACCCATCTACTATTCTAAAAATCCCAAACCCCACTGCTTCAATTAAACACAACTGTCATTAACAGGAAGGTGAACACAAGTGTGTATCCTTTAAAACTGGGATATATGTGTATGAAAAATAAGTGAAGTATTATATGTCCAATGTTGTTTAACTTTTATATGTTCATTAAAACACTAAGAGATAAATACAATTTCTTATTATTGTTCGATAACTATACACAATCTTGAATCTACTCTACTGTCATCTTGAAAAGTTAAAAAAACTTCTGTACTGCAATTAAAGATTCCTATTATGTGCCTCACAAAATGAACAATTTCCTTTGTGAATTATCTATTTTCATTCAGTGAAAATGTAATAATAATAATAGATAAATAGATGTCATGAAACATTTAAACATTAATGTATTGTTATTTGTGCTTAGCAATTTACTATACTAAACTAACACATCATATGTCATCCTAGTAAACCTAAGGTTTGTTTCTTTCTTTGTTTTGTATATGATAACTTCAAATGCAATGATAGCATATTCATGACATTAACATCAAGCTTCTAATAAAAAAGTTGCTAATGTCATATATATGTTCGCATTACTATTAATGCAATATATCTAGGAAACATCATAATATGTACATTCAGATATAGTCTTCAAGAAATGTACTAAAGAATATATCACAGTACATGCAGCATTGTTTTCCTTATTAAATGATAAAGAGCAACACTTCTGACAGATCTTAAAGTAAATATAACATTCACCAAATCTTTGGTTTACATACTTTGCATAGCTTTCTTATAATTTATTTTATGTTGTGACACCCGTGCACTGGCCTAGCAGTCAAGGAGCCTCAGTCCTCACCACCAACACCAGTGAGGGGCATCCATATTGGGAAAGGACAATAAATACAAACATAGTAAAGTACAATTTCCCTTAAGAGCACACAGAGATCACAGTCAGTCTGGGGCTGGTTTCTCCCTTTCTCTCCAGGTCCCCAATAATACTCCCCACTGGCAGAGCTATAGAGTCCAGATCTCAGCCTAGTGAACAAGCTAAAACCTCCAGCACCCTCTCTGTCCAACCAGTGCTTTGTGTCCCTTCCCAAGTATCTCACACGCACACACTTTGAGATAAGAGTTTATACAACCACACAGCCACTCCTGGGGAAGGCCGGCACAGGTTCTCCAGCTGTGCCCCTTTTACCCAGACTATATGGTAGTACCATTTGCTACCATCCACTAATATTTATCAGCTACTCAAAGGCCCTTCTGAAAGGGTGTCCAGTTATTACTGTGCAATATTATTATACAAATGGTAAGTGTGGCCAAACAGCAAAGATTATTTGAAGTGACTTGGTACAGTACCACTATATATATATATATATATATATATATATATATATATATAGCTCTAGGATGTTTGCTTAAATGAGCAAATGACCGAAATCCAAATGGCCGGGCATACTTATGTGAAAGTGCTTTTCACCAAAGAAGCACTTTTGTGTAAGTATGCCTGTTGCCGAGGCTGTGCTATGGTGCGGGTAAGGGAAATTTCCCTTTTCCCCACTGTAGTGTGGTCTCAGAGGGAGAATATTAAAGTAGGGGGGTGTGGGGGGCACAGCCATGTAAATGTAGTGTTTTATTTTTTTGTAACATGCTTTAATGAAAGTGTGTTCCGTTATTATAGATTTGGACTTTTGCTCATTCGAGCAAACGTCCTAGATCCATATATATATATATATATATATATATATATATATATATATATATATATATATAAGCAATGTACTCTAGACCTTAAATTGCCTCTACACAAAACAGCCACAGTTGAAAGGTTTAAAAATATTTAATAATAAATAATAAAAACACAAGACAATACCTCTTACTACACAGTGCTAGTCAAGAGTTCAGAGATCACAGAGAAATGTTTAAAATAATATAGTAGAAAAGTTCTGACATCACAGAAAAACATAGTCTAATCTTCCTAATTCCTAGCTATTTCTAAGAGAAACACTAAAGTCTAAGATCCAACTAACATATAGATACAGGCAGTGCTGGTGATGTTGGATGTTCTCAAGACAAAATGTTCTAATGCTCTCTGATTCTCTCTCTTTAAATTGATAACACAGTGCTGCTTCAACATGACATCATTCTTCACACATAGCTCAGATGGCTTAGTGCTAAATTGCTGTGGCTATTGTGTGCAGGGTCCTGGGTTCAGAACTTGCAAGGGCTGATTATTTCCCTGCTAGACAGGGGTCCAGGGAAATAAATACTGTGGGAAGAAATAGTGAGGGAATTGTTATAGCTAGGCTTGTATAGGCCCTAGGGATGATAGCCTAGTACTAACCTAACAGAAACTGCATTTACATTCTTTAGTCAACTTACACCTGGTCAAGAACCAGGGCAATAAAGGGCATTTATAGATGCAAATTTTAGCCATTAACTGGTCTCAAAACAATAGGGAAAATTCCTTCATCTAGACATTTTGGCACTGCTTTAAAGATCAAACAATTTTACGATGCTTGACTTATCAGCTTTGTTACAGCAAAGTGCACACATTTTTGCAGTTCAATATCCAATGCAGTCTTTTTATATTTAAGAGAACACGCTTGTGGCTTAAATTAATATTTACAAATGACAGAATTATCTACAAAAGTCTGACTAGGCTGGCAGCCTTCACTTATCTTCACATATGTAACAAACTATACTGCTTTATATAACAGAAATGGTATGTCCATATGCTTATTTTTCATTCAAAAAAAGATATCAAACCTAGTCATCTAGGAAGAGAAGAAAGTAAACTTTTGGTAATCTACTGTAGCGTAGTGAATTATATTGTTAAGCTATGTTGTCTTAATAGTACAATATAACTTAGATTTTAATTTAAGTTAGCCAGAAATCAGCGTTTAAGTGTCTTATTGTTTTCCCTACTCATAATCGTATGGTTTCATTGACTTTGTTCAACTGAGAATGTAATGACATTTGAGTTTCTATATGTAACCATATATATGGCTTGGGATGTGATTGTGTGTTTTGATAAATTCTGCTTTTGTCACTATTATGTATACATTCTTTATTGTATTTGTATTGTGGAGCTTTTCTCCCCGGGCCTCCACTGAAAATGACTATCTTAACCCAGTGGACTTCCCCTGTCATCAAACTGGAAAAAAATAAATACATAAATAAATAAATAAATAATGCATTATTCATAGGTTACACCTATTATTTAAATTAACATTCTAAAACTGTCCCCCAAACAAATTCTTAAGCTGTTAATAGCCCTGATTCTCTGCATGGACAGGAAACTTCACACAGCTCAAGCTATTTACCAGAG